>NW_027110638.1:193883-197441 GCF_000696795.3 Halyomorpha halys | reverse complement strand
ACTTGGCAGACTCATCAGTTTTGACTAGTAATTATACATAGTTTTCATTAAAGTAATCAAAAATTGGGGTGAGATAACTGCCTTTTTTTCTTCCCGGCTCTTCTACTATATCAAATGTATATGATATCAAGTAATATGTATAATACCGAATATGATCACTTTGATATATGATTAGTTTCTAATGCTTAAACGATTAATAGTAATAAAGAAAATAATTTTTTTTAAAATTATTTATTTATTGTAATTTATAACTGTACAAAATAATACAACAAGTAATTATGTTGTATGTTTCATATACATTTGAAAATCTTGGGTAGGAACCACCCAGCGGTGGTACATTAATTTAAATTAGAAGGTCCCGTGCCCATCTTCTTTTCTGACGCCTCGGAGGATTATCAGGGATTGTTAAGGATGAAAGATTAAGAATTAATGGGTTAGGATGGTTATGGAGTTTGGAATGAAAACACGCATATCTGTTTTGGGCCAATTCAGCAACGAATGTTAAGATCTTTGTGAATAAGTTTATTTGTAACTTAATAAGAAACAAAAAAAAAAAAATTGATTCTCAATAATCAATACTTATCTGATTTATTTGCATTTGAAAAATATACATATATCTTTTATTTTATGCTAAGCTTCTACGACGGAAAGAAGTGTAAATCTTTTGAACATTCCCTACAATTTAAGCACATTACCACCTCGAATAGAAATCTGAATAAAAATTTGATTCGGATGAAATAGTTCACTACGTTGTGATGGTTTGAACAAATTGCTTCTTATTATGATAATAAAGTCCGGAGTTATTCCATTTATTGCGATTCGCTTCCTTATATTGTAAAAACAATTTCTTTCTAGGAACTCGAGGGGAAGACAAAATGATAATTCACATTGTAATAAAAATAGACTGTATATTTATTTATGAATATAATAATGAAATAATTGTTATTTTTTTTGTCTTTAAGCTAAAATTATTGTTAGAAACTTATGTTATCTAATTTGTTGAATAACTTAATTCATGTTTAGTTTGTTCTTAAAGCCTCTAACACAATTAAGGGTTATGAACCAGCAGTATTACAAATTTTAACAGTAATGGGCAATAAGAAGTAGTGGTATAAATTTGCTTTTTCATACTAAATTATTAGATCAAGAATAAAATGTTTTAAGTAAACAGAAAATTAATTAGATTTATTTTTTATTAATATATTTTTTTGAGAGTGGTTTAGTTTATTTAAAAACAATTTTGATCCTTTTTCTCAACTTTATTTTTTTTAAATTTCCAACGTTTCGACCACTTAGGTGAAGGATTTCATAATCTACCATGGGTGAGTAGAACTCTTGAAGTTGTTCTCAGGAGCAGAGGGAAGAGAAGCATGAGAGTATGGAGGGAAGAAGAACCCTTGATTAAGTTAATTAATATTCACCACCACATATTAATCATCATCAACCACCTCAATTTTAGATCTACAATTCCATAGCCCAGCTTTCAAAATTTACTAACCATCTAAACATAAATGTGTTCTTTCGGCTACCCACTACACCATTTGTAACTTAAACAATAGAATTTTATTTTTCATTTAATCATGTTCATTTTAAATTATACAGTCCACTCCAACCCAACCAGCCAACCAAAAGTGAAGCGTGTCCGGCAATTCAGTTGAGAGCATGCTTCATACAATAGTAATAAACAAAATTTAATATTTTAGACAGAAAAATTATAAAAAAGAATCAAAATACCAATATATCATGTTATAAGAACATAACACTAATCTGGAAAAAAAATGCTCAGTCTGAAGAAATCTTTAGTCACAACTGGTGCAATCTAACACCGTATGACTGGGGTATATCCATCTTTTACACTGGTGGCAATTCTTTTTTGTTTATAATGCCTGAAATTTACAAAATATAGTATTCATACGGCGCAGCGATAAAGTGAAAACATGGAAAGACATATTTTTATTATAAATACCACCCTAACATACACTTATAGTATCGAAATACAATTCATAGTAAATAATACCTACCTAATGAAGTTCCTTCCTCTTCAAGCCTACGTTCCCCTAGTTCTACTAATGTTTTTCTTCGAGGAAAAAAATATTTTTATGTATTAAATACACTTGTCGCACGTGAGAAAAATCCTCACAACTTGAATATTTTTATAGCAGCCTTAGTCGCGCGTGAGATAATGTCAGAATATATTGTCAGGGAAAGAGGGCTGGACGCTTACCCAGAGCTGCTAGAGTGCTGGGAGGCGAGGTATAGGAGGAAGAGACTGCGAACTACAGATTCCAAGAAGATGGAAACCACAGTCTACTCTAGTAGTTTTCAGACCCGAAAAACAATTAACGTGAGAGAAATTCTCACGCAGTGATCATTAACATGTTGATAGAACCTCAACCATTTTAAATATTATATCGTCATAGCATACTAAAATAAAGACATATTTTTCTATTTACAGACTTTAGTGTGTTAAACTAAAGATCATGACTACGGCTAAAATCGGGGAAAATCTGAACTTTTTTTTGTTTTGAAGTTTGTTTATTGTATTAGCTCTTAATGATAAAATAATTCAAATATAAAAAATATACTAAATGTCCTTAAAAAAACTTTTATCAATTTAAGTTAGGACGCTACTCTCGAAGTCCTTGTTTGCAATAATGAGAAAGCAATTGTTTTATTATTATTGAGTTAGTTTTATTGGTATTTACAAGGTCCATCTCAAAAAAATATGTAAAAATTAGAAACATAAAATTAAGTATTTTCTTTTCTATTTTTTTTTTTTTTACGACTTCAATTAGTCGGTCTATAAAATGAAGCTATACAATCTAAAACTTATTGTAAAAAATAAATCTAATGGTTTAATAACAAAAAAATGCTACTAATACCTAAAACATTTATAATCTCCAAGTAAAATCCGCATAATGGACTATTACAAGATAACATGGACATAAGATAGCATTAATATGGGTTATTTATTTATAACATATATAATTAAAATATAATATGATGTATATAAGCTTTATAAATAAAACCTTAAATACCACTTTTAAAGGTATAAAAATCAGAAATTTTTTGAACTCATTCCTCAAATTATCGTTGGTTTGGCTCTTCTACATTTTATACTAATCCTATCTTGAGAAAGCTGAAATCTCTTCAAACTCATATTAGCACAATTGAAGTTATAGAAGATAGTTTATCGTATGAAGTAGATATAAGGAATATAGTCCGGGTGGTAGTCAATAAAGATATCAAAATAGTAAAAGAAAGCTATTTATTGTTAACCTACGTTTGTAGGACTTCGTCAGGGCTGATAAGTAGGCCGAAACGTTGGTTAACATTAAATAGTTTTTGTTAATATTTCGGTAGCTCTATTGACCTCTATCCGGAATATCTTCCTTCAATAAAGTTATTGCTATTTTTCGTTTGCTTAAAGAAATACATGGAAATTGGATTTTTTTTTTTTAATAATTTATTTATTGATATTTACAACTGTATACACATATATACAACAAGTAAATTTGCTGTAGGTGACATAGTGTCATGATAAAAACATGTGGAGAA
>NW_027110638.1:188306-192918 GCF_000696795.3 Halyomorpha halys | reverse complement strand
GAGCATAGATATATAGATTTGTAAATATATATCTTTGAGTATTTAAATTAACAAGTATCTGATAAAAGTTTTAGAAAAAATTGTATCCTTTCTTTTATTTTGTTCATATTTATACTAAAGATATTGTAAATCCATGGTAATAGCTAATTACGTTAATTACTTTCTTTGTTAACTAGACATTTATAGGTGTTGTGATAATGGAGGGGGCACCTGAGAATTAGAAGTAGAGGGCAGCACAACTCATAGGGTAACACTGGAGAGATGCCTAGGTGGTTCAATTTAGTTTTTTGACCGAATGTTGTTGGATAGAGGTAGAGTATTTCTTCTAGAACTTTCCAAGCGAGTGAATGATTTTTTGCTTTTGTTTTGATTTCTATCTAGGTATTGTGAATGTGGAATTAGATTTGACTAGAGAAATGGTGAAATCTAGAGGTTTGAACAAACTTTTCCTTTTTTAACGAACTTTCTATTGTTCATAAGCTATATCTGTTTTTAATTGTATTAATTTTTTTCCTTTTTAAAGAAATTATTAGCTCTTATACTATTACTCCTTGGTGTCATGGCCAAAAAGTTGAGGTGTATATTTTTTTTTTTAATTGATAGATTTATTTATTGATAGATATTACAATCTGCCACACAGTTGTGGGCAATAGGTAATATTGATGAATGATCTCATACATACTAAAATAAAATAAATAAGTAAAAAAAAAATGAGATAAAATAAAATATAAAAAACTCTCTTAAAATATATACAAACAAAAGAATAGACAAGATGAACATAATCAGACTATCTGTATCAAAAATAAATAAATAAAATAACATAATGATAAAATAATATATACAATAGAGGTGTATATTAAATTTAATATTTATATTTTTGAGTTACGTATTAAATGAAAATGAAAATCTATACGGCAACAAACCATGGAGGGATTCATTGCTTCCTTACATAGTACTTTGAGGATGCATTGTCTCTTGAACAACGATTGTAAAAAGAGGTGAATTGTGCATGATCATACCCAATCGCAAGATTTCCTTCCTTAAGAAGGTACTCATTTTATAAATGTTAAAGCCTAACAAAAAAAAATTCAACAACTGAAATGGAGATGGCTAGGACATGTTGCAAAACGTGCTACCAGAACCTGGTCCAATTATGCAACAATGAAGGATACCAAGGAAACACAAGAGAAAGATGGCGAGATGAGATAGTGCAAAGAGTAGAAGACTGTTGGGCTACTGTGCCTAGTTCATTATACTGTCATTAGAGGCTATATTTATTTCGGAAAACTGCTTAAACTAACTAAAAACATAATTTTGTTTGAAAAATAGAATATACTTACATAGATGTTTTAATATTTCTAAACTCTATAGGTCAGTAATCCTGATTTGTTGCAAAAATTTTCGCTAACAGTAAAGCATCGATTTTAGGGAAAAAATGTACATTCTGCTTTCATGAACCCGTATCCCATGGTTATATTTGAAAAAAAAATGAAAATTCTTTTAACAGCATAATACGTAATAATTTTAAAAAAAGCTAAAATGTTAACATATGGAACTTGCATGGCGGAATGCGTTTTCCTTCAGTTGGTACACAAATTTAAAATCTCAGTTTTTGAAACTAAAATTAAAAATTAATCCTATATCCATATTAATTAAGATATATATGATTGGGCTTCTGAATTTAATCCCGATTATTTCAAAATTTTTGTCTATGTTTTTAAATACTATATTTTGAGCCCCTATAATCATTGCAGTGGACATTTTAGTTCTACGGCAAATTGCAAACGTGTGGATTCAGATTTAGATTCTATTATAGTCAAAATACAAGGTGGAGCACCTAGGCAGGAAAATATATAAAAAAAGTGGATACTTAACGAAATGAAGGAGAGAGGGCGGGCTGGTCGGGCGCCAAATAGCAGATGGCCGCCCGCCAAGTGCTTCTACCCTCCGGGCTCTCTCCCTCAGGAACGTGTCCTACCCAGGTATTAATATTCCCTCAGGATATCCTGCACCTGTTCTGGGCTTATTGAAGGCAGTTAGTAGTAGGCAATTACCTAGTCCTATGCTTATCTAGTAATGAAAAAATAATATCGATTCCTCTTCTTATATTTAGCATTGGACATAGTAGGGAGGTTCCAAAAGGTTATCGATAATAAGTAAAAGCTCATTTACTCTGTGACAGTTTTCTCGGCTTTGGTGTGTAAACTGAGTCATTTATATCCATGACTGCCGTACTATCAGGTATCGCTTGAACGTTGACAGTGTTCCAGCTGTTAAGAGCGTTACTACAAACATTTGTTGAAAGGTAAACATTTTTAGTTTTCCAACAATTTTGACTAAATTTTCTGATTATATTGTGGGATATTTTAATTTTCTGAACTTTCCTACATTATAAATTTTCTCTTACCAGTTATAAATGTCCATACTTGACAATAACAATTTTATTTGCTTTTCAAACGCGATATTAAGTATTAATTTCCAACTTCATAACCTCAGAGGTCTGATGATTTGAAATTTGTTTTAAATTTTAGTATCTCTTCCTGTAAATGTTTTTTCACACTTTTAGCAGTTGAAAGTAGGTTTCAAAATGTAAAATTTTTAAATTTTTGGTTTATCAAATTATTTAACACATCTCTCCAATACCACCTAGGGCTACGTCCCCACAATAAACTATTACATCTTATAGCCTCATGACATTAACCTAATTTATAACTTATGAACTGTTTGATTCTACTATTGTTTTTAAATTATCAGTATTTATTATGCATTCCAAATTATAATATCAGTTCGGCTATCGTTCTGCGTATAATAAAACACTATCACTCTGTCTCACTGTTGTGATAGGAAACTGTCATGGAGAAAGTTTGAACATTACAGTTTGACTAATACTAATAACAGTCTTAGTTTTGCCTATGTCAAATGAATTAATATTAACATTTTCTTGTAACTTTCCAAAAAAACTCATTCATTGATTCAACTAACAAATAAGTTTAAAAAGAACAATGAAAAACATTTTTTTAAAAAATATTTATTGATATTTAAACTGAATTAAAAAAATTTAAAGCAAGTAAATTTGATGTTAGTTATACAATGACATGAAACAGACATTTGGAGAATCTCCAATAACATTTCTAGAGGAGTAAATCTCGAGACCATCTTGGTTGCAGACCTCTAGAAGAATTGTCAGGTAATGAAGAAGAAGCCTGGGTAGAAAAAAGTGGGTTTGGGTGGTTAGAAAGTTTAACATAGAAGGACTGATATCTGGTTCTGGCCAAATCGGCAACTTACAGAACATGGTTTACTTTGTGGCCAAGTAAGGAGTATTAAGGATTGGATACGAGAGGAATTCGATGGTTTGGCGAGCCTCAAAGCTCAACTCAGTAAGTCCAGATATGCCTTATTATAGTCATATAAATGAGACTTTTGTCATTGTAGGGAGCTTAGAACGTTTTTCTAGTATATTTGTAATAGTTAGAATCGAGGAGTAGTTTCTTGTCTTGTATATATATAAATAATTGACCGTATAATTTAAAATAATTTAGAAGATGGTTTGAGTCGTAGTCAAAAGAGAAACAGAAATAGTTAACAACTATTTATTTTCTGACGTTTTACCCCACTTTGTAGATCTTTATCAGGGATAAAAAGATAAAAAATCAACTAAGAACATTTTGGCATTGTAAGATTATAAGATACAAAAAAGGTAAATTAAGAAAATTATATCTAAGTAAAAGAAAAGAAGAAATAAAATAGTATTAATATGAAATAAACAATGATCAAAGGTTTACAAAATTACGTATACTGTAAGATTAAAAATGTATAGGAGACGCAAAAATCAACACAAAATTAGATTTGAGAAAACAAAATTTAACAAACTAAAAGACCGAAAATAAAGAAGAGAGATAAGAGATTAAATAAAAGTCGAGAAAGGATAAATAAAAATAAAATCAATAATAAATGTTAATGTTAATGAAGGAGAAATCATGATCTACCTGTTCAAGTTGAGAGCTTTAGTGACTTTGATAGAATGTTGGAAGCGTACGTGGGTGTCCGTTAACGGTTTTGTTTCTATTTCAAATACGTCGCCAAATACAAGAAAAAGGTATACCAGTATGATGAAAAATGAAAAATAATACAAGAAAGAGATGAACAAATATAATAATAATAATAAATATAAGATTTTTCTGATTTTTGAAAAATGAAATGATATAATATGTAACTATTTTTATTTTTTATTTATTGCTATTTACAACTGTACATTGTAATACATTTAGTAAATTTGATCTCAGTTACAGGCGTTTAGAAAAACTACCCATTGGTAGCACTCTAACATACGTAACTAACAATATATTATAAACCCTGATTTTATTTTTCATAATATATTGATTTAATGGAAAGATCAGTTTTGTTGAACTATTGATGTATACGGTCTCTTGTTATGAGTATGTCTCACTTACGATATGCATTTTGCGTCGTCTCCGTTTTATGCAGTTAATCGTTCAACATTAAAATGAATTCCAAGTAGCCTCCCTCAGTGAAAAAGTATTTTTACTTTTATCTGTTAAAATAATAAATTTAATTGAAAAATAAAAAAAATTTAAATGTAAATATACGC
>NW_027110638.1:185969-187716 GCF_000696795.3 Halyomorpha halys | reverse complement strand
TCAATCTTGTGCCTGTATAATGTTTAAAATTTTACATTTAATTTTTATGATGCAATTATTTTTTCTTTATGTTTCTTTTCTTTTATTCAACCTGGTCTTTGTACTTTATATCAATTTTACAGTATTAATACAACCTCGAATCTACTATCCTCTTGTACAATAGTATTACTTACAAAGAAATAAAAATCATTAAAATAAAACGATTTCAAATACAATATACATTGAACCTATTACAGCAGTTATCAAGCTGTGTTATTCTGATTGATATACTGAAATTACTATATCAGAGATTACAATAGGAATTTTTTTTTCAGAAGTGCAGAAAATTAATTAAAAATTAAACATCCTCTTTAATTTAAAAAATATTAATTCAATTTATACCATTCTTTTCATTAAATGAAATATAAGATATTAATGTAGAAGAAATTTGAATTTAACTTTAAATGACAAACGCTCTAAACTTCCCATTCACTACAAAAAACTAGTATACACTACAATAATCAGACCAATTTAGACATATGGAATTGAGTTCTGAGGCTCCACCAAACCATCAAATTCTTCCCGCATCCAATCGTTACAATCCAAAATCCTACGTAAAATCCTTGATGCTCCGTCATCCTTGATGATTACGTCACAAATAAACTCATCCATAATGACCTTAACATCCCATTCGTTGCAGATTTGACCCATAACAGATATGCGTCTTTTTATTCCAAACTCCTTAACCATCCTAACCCATTAATTCTTAATCTTTCTTCCTTAACAATCCCTGATAATCCTCCGAGGCGTCTGAAAAGAAGATGGCCACGGGACTTTCTAGTTTAAATTAATGTTTGAAGTACCACCAATGGGTGGTTCTTTCCCAAGATTTTCAAGTGTATATGAAACATACTATATATTTACCTATTGTATTATTTTGTACAGTTGTAAATTACAATAAATAAATAATTTAAAAAAAAACTTTAAATGGTTATACGATTTGGTGAACTTATAGTTGATAAGATTATGTTATGCATATTATTTAAAGACAAGTGCGTGGCCTTAGAATCGACAGTATTTTTATTTTTTGCATCTCCAAAAACATAAAAAGGGACACTAATCAGTTAAATATTCGAAAAGTAAATTTAAAATAACGAACTTAATTTGAGAGTGCATTTGTGATGGAAGGCTATGTAAATTTTCTCAGGCCAAAATACGATTTTTAGTTAATATTCGTATTTCAGTTTGAAGAGGCTCAAAATGTAAATTTTTGTTTCACACAATATACTTAAAATTTGAGCATACTACAATCCCTTTTTCATTTAGGTTCCTCTGTTGGCGATAAGAAAAGCAAAACTTTTTTTAATTTATTTAATGTAATTTACAACTGTACAAAATAATACAATAAGTAAAAAATTCATATTGATATTCGAATTTCATGAAAACGACTACCCCTTTGAAGATGTGTGTAATAAACTATTTTAGATTTAGCTAGCTTTAATTAGACTGTTAATAGACATTTTTATGTCAAAGAGTTTTTGAAATATAGATTTCTCAAAATAAATTCACCAACTACTGATTATCCAGTGCATCTTTTATGAAATGTTGGTTTTTAAAAATATAGCTCGAGAACTATTGGACGTAAATAGTTCTATTAGGGCTAATATTTCAGAAAATCTTCTTTAAATAACGTCCTTTTAGATTTTCTAGTATTGTTGGTAGTTTTTAAGATATAGAGCTTCGAATGAAAATTCAATGTTTTTTAAGG
>NW_027110638.1:179635-180929 GCF_000696795.3 Halyomorpha halys | reverse complement strand
CACCCATCGGTGGTACTTCAAACATTAATTTAAATTAGAAGGTCCCGTGGCCATCTTCTTTTCAGACGCCTCGGAGGATTATCAGGGATTGTTAAGGAAGAAAGATTAAGAATATATGGGTTAGGATGGTTATGGAGTTTAGAATGAAAACACGCATATCTGTTTTGGGCCAATTCAGCAACGAATGTTAAGGTCTTTGTGAATAAGTTTATTTGTAACTTAATAAGAAACAAAAAAAAAAAAAAATTGATTCTCAATAATCAATACTTATCTGATTTATTTGCATTTGAAAAATATACATATATTTTTTATTTTATGCTAAGCTTCTACGACGGAAAGAAGTGTAAATCTTTTGAACATTCCCTACAATTTAAGCACATTACCACCTCGAATAGAAATCTGAATAAAAATTTGATTCGGATGAAATAGTTTACTACGTTATGATGGTTTGAATAAATTGCTTCTTATTATGATAATAAAGTCCGGAGTTATTCCATTTATTGCGATTCGCTTCCTTATATTGTAAAAACAATTTCTTGCTAGGGAGGGGAAGAAAATAATTCACATTGTAATAAAAATAGACTGTATATTTATTTATGAATATAATAATGAAATAATTGTTATTTTTTTGTCTTTAAGCTAAAACTATTGTTAGAAACTTATGTTATCGAATTTGTTGAATAAATTAATACAAGTTTAGTTTGTTCTTAAAGCCTCTAATACAATTACGGGTTATGTACCGGCAGTATTAAATTAATTTTAACAGTAATGGGCAATAAGAAGTAGTGGTATAAATTTGCTTTTTCATACTAAATTATTAGATCAAGAATAAAATGTTTTAAGTAAACAGAAAATTAATTAGATTTATTTTTTATTAATATATTTGTTTGAGAGTGGTTTAGTTTATTTAAAAACAATTTTGATCCTTTTTCTCAACTTTATTCTTTTTAAACTTCCAACGTTTCGACCACTTAGGTGAAGGATTTCAAGGATACCTACAAACAGCTCCTTTTAATTATTTTTATAACATTTTCATTATTTCCTTCACTGACATACTGATTTTTTTTGGTCTTACCTTTACTTTGTTTTCATTTTTTCTTATAAATGCCAGCTAATTGGGACAAAGGCAATTAGCTGCCATTTAAAGAATTTTAAAAGAAAAAATGAAAACAAAGTAAAGGTTAGAACAAAAAAATCAGTATGTAAGTGAAGGAAATAATGAAATTGTTATAAAGATAATTAAAAGGAGCTGTTTGTAGGTATCCTTGAAAATGACCTAAGTGGTCGAAACGTT
>NW_027110638.1:176617-179585 GCF_000696795.3 Halyomorpha halys | reverse complement strand
TTTTAATTATTAAATGTATTTATAGTTTGTGTATAATATAGAAATTTTTAATAATTCTTTTCTAAATTAACTTTGATTTTTTCTCCTAAATTTTATTTTTGCTATCATGCTGTTCTTTATAGGTGAAAAATGTTTTTAAAAATAAAGTGATGCGTAAAATATTCGGACCAAAGAAGGATGTATTAATAGGAGAATTTAGATATTAACACAATTAAACTGTTTGTGGCCGAAGAAGGACCTGCAGCGGCGCCGGTTCAAATCTGACCCGGGGTGTTGACTTATTATGTAATGGCCCAATGGAATATAAACTTGACTCTCCCATTCTGAGTATATCAGGTTGGTTAACTGTTGATAACCTCCTCATTTATCAGAATAGACGCCAGCTCTTCTGAGATTTATCCAAATGGTGAAATGCTGCTGACAATTTGGTTGGTCACTCGCAGTGCTCTATCCCACAGACTCGAAGGCTAAACAGTGGCGAAGAGCCGGTGGGTGAGCACCAGAAACCAACGCGTCTTGTGCCGAAGAAAATTGACAGTATACTCCTAAGCAATGGCGGAAGGCTGGTGGGAAATCGAGGGTCTGATTGACGGGTGAATACAGATACAATACCTCAAAATACATAGATTTTTATAATACAATTGATTATCCTGTACTGTCCTTGAAGCGAGGTCTTTATGAACCCGCGCCACTGCTAAACATGGAAATCCTACTTCATTCAAGTATTTTATCAGACTAACAATTAACGGCCATTTAAATCACAAACAGAAAAAAAAAACTTATGATTGAAAAGTCAACTGAAAATGTGATTAAAAATAAAAATAAATTTATCTTTGTGCTTTAACAAATTTAAATATTTCAAAGTAAAATCATCGATACCTTTATTGATCACAATACTAAATTTATTAAATTATACGAATCATATAGTGTATACAAAAGAAAAAATATATAATAAATCATATTACTAATTTTAGAAAAACGTATCAGTCAAGACTCTACTATTAGAGATGAAAATAGCCAAATATTTACAAATGTAATTAGGCAGACAAGAGAGGAGTGTATTGTCCTCATCATAAAACAAGAGCTTACGTCATAACATCATAATCATTATTAACTCATTTGCGACTCGCTGGCTGCCGAGTTCCATTTTCTCGAATAAACTTGAATAAATTCCCCGTCAAGCTCGGAGCTTATATAAATCCCTCTAACTTCTTAACACGACATAATCCTAAACAGAATATAATGGCCAAGTTCTCCCGGTTCCTATATTCCCCTCTCTCCCCCCTACTGAATTTATCTCGCTGAACAAGGCTGTTATAAAAACAAGAATATAGAGGGAGTTAGTGTGATAGCTTATGAAGCTTTTAGACTGTGAAAAGGCCTTTGATTCAGTTAGGTAATTGCGGCCTGCATACAGAGCTATCATTAAATCTGCGGAATCTAACTCGGGGAATAGCTGGATACAAACTTAATTTTCGCTGCCTGAAAGCCTATATATGCATTTAAGAGTTGATAGGAACATAAGTTGGTTAAACTTCACTTTTACAGCTCCATTGTCCCGTTCATCAAAGGTTAATTGCATTCGGTCGAGTTTTATGAGATTAGTATATTGTTAATTTCAAAGTATAAGAAAGCAAACATAAAATAGGTAATACTAGAGATCTTTAGGAATAAAAAAGTTAACAATGTGTCGATTCAACATTCAGAGTTAATCCAGTGAAAAAACAAAACAAATAAAATGTATGAATTAGATTTATTTTACTAAATAAAAAAATAACGAAACCAATTACATAAATATAACAAAATCTTTCGTTAGTAATAGAATAATTATGGAACATTAATGAAGTTTCGTTATTGTATCTTCCTGATTTATATTATGTTATAACAAGGTGAGGCCCAGAAGGAGACGAACCAACCCCCATTTTACAAATTATAAAACTGTATTCTGTAGTTCAGATTGTATTTTTTTTCAAAGAAGATAATAAGAAGAAAGATAAAATAAAAGAAGATATCAAAAACAAAAACGGTTACGAAATTCCGTACAAAAACACGGCCAACATCAACATAAATGTAATTGTAATTCTAAAAAAAAATAAAATAAATAAAAAGTTGACCAAACTACACATTATAGATAAACAGAACATAAATTTGAATTAAATACACCAAAAATCACATATCGGAAAAAAAACAACTTTAAGATAAGTTTTAAAGATATAATTACTATAGTAAAATATACGAATCGGGATTCAACAAATATTGGATGTACAAAATTTAAACTCACTTAACTATACCCTAATAAATAAAGATGACATAATTAAGAACACTAAGTATAATTAGACAAAATATACGTGTTGGAAAAACCAAAACAGACTCACTAACTTAATTTCAAACCCTGTTCAGTTCTGGCACAAACCTCAAGTTAGTATTGATAACATATTAATCTTAAATTATGTACATTTAGTTTTAAAATTGTGGCTCTTACCCCTGTAGAACAGATTCGTTATCTTGGACTACATCTTGACAAACGTCTAACCTGGAATCCTCACACAAGACTGAAAAGACAGGAAACTGCTCGTCGATTCCGACTATTACAGCACTTACTAGCACAAACGGTCTAAACTTCCAACTCATTACAAACGACTGATCTACATGACAATAATAAGGCCCATCTGGACATACGGAGTTGAGCTTTGGGGCTCCACTAGACCTTCGAATTCCTCTCGTATCCAATCCTTACAATCCAAAATCCTTCGTAAAATCCTCAATACTCCTTATTTTGTTACTAATAAAACCATCCAAAAAGACTTAAATGTTCCTTTTGTAACCGATCTAGCCCGAACCCGATATTATTCCTTCTATAATAAACTCCCTACCCACCCAAACCCACTAGTTTCTAACCTTGCTTCCTCTTCCATTCCTGGCAATCCTCCGAGGCGCCTGAAAAGAAGATGGCCTCGTGACCTTATAT
>NW_027110638.1:170292-175669 GCF_000696795.3 Halyomorpha halys | reverse complement strand
ATTTTAATTTTGTTCTTTTGTTTAAGAAGGATTTTATTTTGTAATTAACTCGTATTTATAGTATAATTTTATGTATCTAATATTTCCTGAGGGCATACATTTTCATTTTATTCTTATTATTTCATTAGCCTTTTCTTTTTTTTCTTCTTATTTTATCTCTCTTTTTTTTAAAGAAGTTAACATGTTTAAAAATATTCTTTTCTTTTTAAGTTATCTGTTGTACTTGTTTTCAAAAACTTATATTGTACCCAGAAACGTGAATAATTCAAATGGCTCAATGAGACACTGTAGTCTCAGAGCATCATGGTTTATTGTAAAATTTAAATAATTCAAGAACAATAAAATCTCTCTCTCTCTCTCTCTCTCTCTCTCTCTCTCTCTCCCTCTCTCCCTCCCTCCCTCCCTCTCCCACCTATTTATCTTTATTGTTTCTTCCAATTTCAAAAATATTAAAATCTTCCAATTTTTCTTTTCATCATCTATCAACACAATATTTAAAACCCCAAATCAATCCATAGAACCAAACTTATACTGTCCCTACGATAAACAGGTTGTGACCCCAACACTCTCCATTGAATTAAATAATTTGTCAACAAAGTTGGGTTTGAAGGAACTCTAAATGAGAAATATTGGATCTGACAATGAGTTACGTAGCCATTGCAAACTGGAGAAATCAACTACTGTCAAAACGGATCAAGTAGAGCCTTTTAATTTAAAGTTGGAAAGGCCTTGTGGTAGAAAGGGGCTCTTCAGAACTTGGCTTGAGATCCATTATAGGAAACGGCGCTTCTGTCCACCAGATTATTATTTTTTTTTTCATTTCTGTTCTATTTTAATTTAGAAATTAATAAAAATCTAACTTTGTCCTATAATTAAAAGAAGAGTTTATTATGGTTAGCTTTGCGGTGTTTTATAGGGGAGGTATATTCTATACCGTTGAAGATACAGAAAAAACTATAAGGAATTTCGGATTTTAATAAATCAAAATTTTATACCGCAGAATAGAAGGTTAATTAATAGCATATATTGGTTTTTATAAAAAAATACCGGGATGACCAAACGGGCTAAAGTGTTTGTAATAGAGGTGTGCACGAAATGACCAAAACCTGTATATCTTTCCTCTTCGGGTTACGAGGCCCATCGGCCTACCGGAGGCAACTAAACTGACCCTGCCTTGCACAAGCCGAATGAACGTTTCCAAATATTTAAAATTTATCAGAAGTGCTAAAATGTTCAGTTACTTTCTCTCCTAGGAGCTTAGGGAATACCAGCAGTTAAAATATCAAGAGATATGCTCTGCTCTAACTATACAGGCATATAGCTAGAACAAATTTATAGTATAACAATTGTATACAAACGATTCAGATATGAGTTTTCTTCACAATATTATTCAAACATTTTAAAATCTAGTATAAAAAATTTGATTAATTGTTCACAAAAGGTAGTGAATATTTTGAATAAAATATAAAAGGTTTCTTTGTGATTTTTTTATTTGGCTATGAGAAATGACCCTTAGTGAGGTCACGTTGTGGTCCTCGAGGGCCTTGTTTCATAATTAAAGCTAATAGTATTAGTTGATAGTACAAGTTAAGAAACTAGATGTGTAATAATACTAATACTTATTTTTTTCATGATAGGGATGACTATTAGTGATATTACAGTAATTAAAAAATACTAAAGTACAAGTTACTATTGTACAAGTCTGTGTAATTGAATTAATATGAATTAACAAGACTAATAGTATTAGTTTGTACTTATTAGTACTTAGTAGTAGTTAGTACTAATATAGGACGTCCATTGGCCTACGGGAGGTTCCTTCCAGGACTTTTCTTCCTCTATTGGACTTTTCTTAATCCCAAAATTTTAACAGATTTTTTATTTACTTTGCTCAAGTTGAAGGCTCACATTGCACAATGTTTTGTAGCTAATTGAGATCCAGCTGACAATATTGTCTGGGCAGAAGCCATTACTTGGCCCTTAGGATAACTGGGAAATTGGCAATTAATTTATGCATTCAAACTGAATACTCTTAAAAACTTATTTTTTTATATTTTTAACTTATTTATTTTAATGAAATATATTTATCCTGGGACTGATAAGACCTTAAAAAATTCATAGTGAGCAATCTAAATAGTTATATCAAAATCATCGAACATAAAAATACTGTCTTCACATAAAAAAAAGAAACAATCGAACAAAATGAACATTTTTATTTGCAGATACAGATAATCCTAACTTCGGTACTTTGAACAATCCAGTAATCCGAACTTGAGAGAAAAACAAGTTTTAGAAAACTCAGGAGACAATAACGTGTTTGTTTTCAAATAAAAGTACACAAGTGTAAAAAAAAATTGTTTACTTTCGATCTAAAGATATTATAATCACTGTGAAAATGTTTATACAGTTTCGATATCAGAAAATATAATTCTTATGAAGATGTCCATCATATATTTTGTTTGTATTATAAATACATAATATCTATTGTATGAATCATTTGATTCAGAAAAACTAATTTTATTAATGGTAGAATAAATTATATAAATTTTGTTAGTGAATTAATTTTTTTTTTTATCACGTTGTAAAAAAAATCTTAACAAAGAATATTTTATTTATACCTTGTTTCACGTATAAATAAAAAATCCTATACTTTTATCTAATCAAATCATCGCGTACCATTACTAGGGATATAAAAGAAAAGAGAAGTGAAGCCACCAAAAATACGGTTAGCGACTACAGATGTTATAAGACTTATAGAACCGGACAAAAAAAAATCTTTAAAAAGATTCATTTTTTAAAAACTTAAAACGGTCAAATTTCCAAAAAAATATTTTAAAAAAATAATAAATTAGAATAGTCATGTACATTCATCTTGTTATTTTTTTTTTGGTTGAGAGCAAAAGGAAATCATGATTCTTTTATACAATATATAAAATTATTTGATGGATTTGATGCTACCATGCTGTTTTACTCTTTTCACGTAAAAACAAACAATCAATTGTATTGGCTCGGCTTGCAAAATATATTATCTACAGAATTAAATGAGAGAAAAAGATAAATTCGCTAGGCCATGGATGTTACGTGAAAAGAAGATGGTCGGGAGTGCTGTCAGTAAAGACCACTGGTAAGTAAAACGTTTTGTGTTAGTTCTAACATTTAGGCTAAAATCGGGTATTTAGCACCATAGAAAAAAAAATGAAATAATGTTAATATTATCATTTATTAAATAAATCAAATAGTATCCTTATTAAGTTTCAATATTCTTTATAATATCAATAGTCCAACGTTTCATCCAATTCGGCCATCCTCAAGGACAATCTAAAAAACTTAACAGCTTATTATGTATTCATTTGTAATAATTTTTATTAATAATATACCATAGCTTAAATATAAATTCACACTGAGCAAAGTAGCCTGTAAAACTTACAGTTGCAAATGAATACATAATAAGCTGTTAAATGTTTACATAGTACTTGAGGATGGCCGAATTGGACGAAACGTTGAACTATTGATATAATAAAAAATATTGATAAGGATACCATTTGATTTATTTAATAGATAAATACCAGTCTCAAGAACTTGAATATTAACTTATATAACTATTATATAAGTTAATATTATTGTTAGTCAATTTAGAAACCCAGTCACTTATGTTTTTATTAATATAGATAAAGGATTAATTTTTAATTCAAGTTTCGAAAACTAAGATTTTATCTGTACATCAACAGAAAGAAAACGCTAGCCGCCATGATGGTATCATGTTACGTCATTTAGACATAAACAAACAACACTGATTTAGCTATTCACACTTTTTAGCTGTTTTTTAATTATCACGTACTTTGCTGTTTAAAGAATCACAAAAACATAATTCCCCATATTGTTTTCCAATTAGAAGACAAAATCATTACGTTTTTGGTTACTTTGAGTAGTCTTTCAGAATAAATGTAACCTCTACTAAGGTTACAATTTTTACTTTGCATTATAATTACACCGCAATTATCTGATAATAATTTTAGCCTCCTTCTAGCCTGCTTTGACCAAATGCTTATAGTTTTTGTATCTTTTAGCAGTTGGATAAAAAACATTTGTGTAGTCTTTATATCTTACCCTACCATGTTGATGGTAGTTCTAAATCGTGTAAGGATAAACCAAAATAATAAAATTTTTAATATTTCGAAACGAACTTAAATTTACAAATAACTTTATTATTGATTTTTGGTGTTTGATTACTCAATTAAAACATCAATTTTTATTCACCAATCGCTACACATTCATCTTGTCACTAAATCAACTGTGGCGAGATGAAAGCAAATTTTTTTCAGGCCTATCTTGATCACTTCGCTCTGGCCCCGAATACATGCATTCCAATCAGTTATTTGTGGTTTCGAGCTGGCCAATAAAAATTGTCTTGTTCCAAGTTATTTTAGCCCTAGCAGAGAGACTTTTGGAAATTTTAATTTAGAGAGCTTCAAAGTGAATAGTTTTGATGAGAAATAGTGATGAAAACTGTTTTTCTAAAAGTTATATCGCAATTAAAAATTCGGACTAGTACGCAGACAGAATCACTTGTGCGATATCTCAGTTTGGTAAGTTCTCTTTATGCAGATCGAGGTTCACGAAACTTCAAACATAAATTATATAACTCTGAAGAAATTTCTTCAGAAACCACCACCACCTACAATCCCATCCTTATCACCTAAAGAATTTGATAAAAATATTTAATCTTTTCAAACCAATAAATTCTTGCCTTCCGTAGTAGGTACATATTACACACATTTTCAGTTTACAATAATTCCCATTATCCTGCAAAATGGCCAATGATGTTCCAATCCCCAAATCCAATAAGAATCCTGCAGAAGTCGTTAATTACAGACCAATTAGCCAATGAAATGTAATATTAAAGATATTTGAAAAACTTCTGTTGTCCAAATTAATAAAGCATATATCGCAGTATTTACCTAACGATCAGTTTGGGTTCAGGACTGAACACGCATCCGTATAGTACAAGAACACAGTCGAAAACAAAGTTTAAATTATTTTAATGTAATTTACGTATAATTACAAGTCGAAATTGATGAGTCTTTCAAGCATAGCTGGAAGGAATAAAAATAGCAGCTGTTTCAAAACTTTAAATATATAATTTTTTGTTTCTGAAATCCATATCTTTGAAACTACAACACTAAAAAATAAAACGAAACATCATTTAAAGCAGAGTAAATTTTCTAAAATATGATAGAATTATTTTCGTTCTACTTGGAGAAGTTTGTCGGGGGTGCGGTCAGCAAAGAGCAACATAAATAAACAAAACCATATTTATTTATTTTATGCCCACGTTTCGACCTGAGTTTCAGGTCTTCATCAGGGGTTGTGGCGTAGAAGG
>NW_027110638.1:166889-170157 GCF_000696795.3 Halyomorpha halys | reverse complement strand
GAAAAACTTCTCCAAGCATTAATCTACGGTCAACTATCTACACCTCATTATTTTCGTTCTATAGTTTTCGAGATACGATTTTTTAAATAGCAACATTTCATAACAAAAAATCAGTAGTTTAATAATTAATTTAGGGAAAACTATATTTCAGAAATCATTAGACGTGCAAATGTCTTTTAGCATTTAAATTAAAGCTAATTCAATGTATTATTAAGTAGTTTATGATATTTATCTTCGTAGGCGATGTAATCTTTTTAATATTTGTGAATATAAATGCACAAAACTAATTTATAGTTCAACTTCCACTGGTGCATTACCAATGACGCGGTGAGAGGGTTGCGCTGGGATCTCGAGACCTATTCCACGAGTATCCCTCATGCGTGGGACGATAGAGTGGGCTCGGGGATACTCAGGTCAATAGTGTTAATATTGTATATAAGAGTGTAAATGTGACTATTGATTATTGTTTTTTTATTATTATTATAATTTTTTTATAATTTCTTTTTATGAACATAGTTTGATTTTTTTATTATTCTGTTTATATGTACTTAGAGAGAGATTTTATTTATTTTTCTTTTCATGTATTTATTTATTTTTGTATTTTTAGTATGAATGTGATCAGTTATCACTATTACACACACAACCACGTTGTGGCAAAGAGTAATACTTATCAATAAATAAAGGTTTTATATTTTATCTTTAATTTTTTTTTTTAACTTTTATATCTACATATTCTATCCAGGGCATGAGGGAGATAGCTTCCTACTCCTCTTCAGCCTACTCCGAGTTACGTCAGAAATGACATGTGTGCGTCTGTCGTATAATTGTATTTAAATGTCCATTTAGCGTGTTGTAAATCGTATGAATGTGGTCCGTTACAGTCGGAATGCGTAGGTCTTGTTTGAAACGTAGAGTGGTGATTTCGATGCCAGTCTTAAAAATTGTGATTGAAAAGTTTGTATTTTCTGAATCTGTGTTTTTTTAGTAGGTCCATAAATTTGGCAGGCGTAAGTTTATATGGGATTAGTGAGTAAGTTTCTGTCTGAATTTTAATTTATAACGTCTGTGTAGTAACGAATATGATTGTGTCAATCGGAAATTCAGCGTTTTACGTTTTGTCTTGACGTGTGGGCCCCATGTCAACTTTCTGTCATAGGTTAATCCTAAATAAGTTACTGTATTTGTTTGTGGTATTGGTATAGGGTGATTGTCAATGAAGGGTATGTTTTGTGTCGTAGAGTAAACGTCAAATGTTGTGACTTGTAGTGATTAATTTTTAAAATATGAATAGTTCAATTAATTTCATTTTTTTTTGTACAAGGTACCTAAGTAAATGAAATTATTTTTAAATTTACGTTGTGTCCTATGGTAAATGTTTTGCATAAAAATAATTTAAAAAAAAGAAAATTGATTCTCATGGAACCTCACTAATTAATATTGAAAATCTTTCAGTGATATGAACCTCAATAATAAAATAATGGAACAAGTTTTACTTGTTAGTTGTACTTAGATGATAAAAGCGATGTTAAAATATAATTGAATATGATATAGAGGATATATATTTATTTATTATTGTTTAATACAAATGCTTATTAATGTTTAACATCATCCTTTGTTAATTTTTTTGTTGAGCCTAAACCATTACTCCCTTCATAAGATGCTTTTATATTACAAGCAATCGACGTTGAAGTGGTCTTAAATGAACCTTTCAGTAAGGAACCTAAACCGCTTAAGAGAAAACTGAGGAACCGCCGGGTTACCATTATCTTCAACACTCCATTCTACCCTCCAGTACTTCAAGTTGGCCTCATTAGGCCCAACATTATTCTCAGCAAATTTCATTTAAACCAAGTAATATTCTTTTACATTATTCAAATGTGTAACAACGCATCATTCAAATTTATTTTCCTTATTTTGTTTTTATATTTCTTTCTAGATCGCTGGTCTTCTAGATAGTCGCTTAAGCCTGCATTGAGGTTGACAAGGTACAAGACTTGCAAGGCCATAGGTTAAGCCATGTGTATTCATGTAGGAATTAAAAAGAATTTATGTCTTCTCATACGAAAATTTTCACTCTAAGAAGAGAAATACTTTATTGGTCTATGCTGCCTAAATACATCAGGTTGCTATATCACACAGCATACTTATCAATCCGTAATCGGACGTATATAAACTACATATAATTAAATGGTATAATAAAATAATAAAAAACAGTTTTTTTCCCTACAGTTTCATTTTATAATCAATTTTGGTCGATACACCAAATACAAATATTTCAATTTATTTTTTTCCTTCCCTTTTCTGTTCCTTCAATTTCACCATTTCACAATTTTTAATTCACTTAATCAACAAATTCACCCTTCTAGATCCTCTCCAGTGGCCCGCTAAACAAATTCACTATTAGACAGCAATGTGAGATCAGACCATTAATAATAGTCACAGGAGTAGATCAGCTTACCAAAAACAAACAAACAAATACATTCTATGAGAACAAGATTAACACATAGATGCAAAGGAAAATATAATAGAAAACCGGTTACAAGAAACACTTGAATGGATAAATAAGTTTTAAAAAAAATAATAGTACTAATAAAATAAAATAAAATAATTTAATGAATAAATACGGTAAAACACTTATCTTTTTGATTCCGTGTCTGTCTGTAATAACATTTGTCTACTAATCGATCAATTATCAAATATGAAGAATTGTAGAATCTAAAATAAATTACTTTGCCAATTTGTATAAGTGAAAGTTATCTTAGTGGTATGTGTGACTGAACCAGTACAAATAGTACAAGAGCCCAAGAGGAGCAAAAAGGCAGTCATATCACTCCATTTTTTTATTACTTTAATGACAAATATGTATAATTACTAGTCAAAATTGATTGCTAAAATAAATCGTAGTGGACAAAATTTCATGTACAAAATTCATATTCGAATATAATGAAAACTACTACCCCTACGAAGATATGTGTTATAAACTATTTTATAGTAGATTTAGCTAGCTTTAATTAGACTGTTAATAGACATTTTTATGTCAAAGAGTTTTTGAAATATAGATTTCTCAAAATAAATTCATGAACTACTGATTATCCAGTGCATCTCTTATGAAATGTTGGTTTTTAAAAAGCTATATCTCGAGAACTATTGGACGTAAATAGTTCTATTAAGGCTAATATTTACTGAAGCCCAGACTGCTGCAGGAAATTCTTTTATAAATTTTTAATAAATATAAAATTAATTCATAGTCACACTAACTCTATTTACA
>NW_027110638.1:163523-165419 GCF_000696795.3 Halyomorpha halys | reverse complement strand
TATATGAAAAAGCTCAAAAACAATTAAATAAAGTTGTTTTAATTATAAAATTAAATAAATATTGACAATATGAACAAAAAAAAAGAAATTACTTCAATTGCACGATTATTTTTTTTTTATATTAGCAAGTGAAGGGAATGCTCATAAAATACGTGTGAAATTCAATGAAAAGGAAGTAAAAGACATATGATTAATATATAAATACCTGATGAAAATGTATTTCAACTCAAAGTAGAGCAGTAAGCGAAGGATTTATCCTTATATATCCTCCATTTTACCACCTGCTCCATTAAAAGTATCCAATCTGTTATTTTGTATTAGCTTTACTTCTCAGAAGGATTAAAAAGCATATTTATTTCTGTACTGACATCAGTATTACGACGATTTAGCCATTTTCCAATTAAAGAAAGTGCGCTTTAGCTTTTAATGAGACGCGATCCCAGAGGAGTAGCGATCCATAGAAGTTTATCTTTCAGGACAAAGTTGGAAGGACATAATGAGATGGCTGGAGAGTCGTATTTCCTAGTTATGTGAACAGTTAATCTCCCTAATAAGGGGGGCTTAATCTTTTAAGTCACTGGGCCTCAAGCGAAGTCCCAGCTTGCCGTGGGCCAATTAGACTCCAAGACGGAAGGCTTCGCTACCCACTTAGTCCTATTTACATTTTTATTGTTTCTTAAGCCCATTAGCCAGGATAAACGACCCGATAATACTGCCAAGTAAAAGGGGGACTCTTAGTGGAGACTTCATTGGGTTCGATTGATAGGATATTGGTTTAAGGAGACGAGTCGGCCTTTACGAATGATTAGCATAATATTTGGGCCGTTTGTAGTTGAGGGAATTGAGCAACTGCCTCATGACTGCAAATGCCGGTTTGAATCCGGCCTGGAGAGTCAACTTTTCTTAGTGCGGCAGTCCTGCGATATGAAAACTAAGTCCCCACCATAATTAGAGTACAGTGGTTAAAAAGACTATGTTAAGAGAAACATAACAAATCGGCTTGCAATTAAATCATGATAAAGAAAATATATTATTGTACGCCATTAGGGATGGTTATTGGTCAGCGTGGACGGCGGATCGTTTCCAAAAGTAGACAGTCTCAAATACTTCTGCTCCACAATAACATTGATAAATAATCAACGGACTGAGATAGACAAGCGCGAACAGATTCTTCTATTTGTCTAGAATACTGAAACCCCGAAAAAACTCTAAAAATCTGAATCTAAGGGTTTACACTGATAAAGGCAGCTATCATATACGCATGCGAGCCCTGGGCTCTAACAGATATCCTATAAAGCAGGTTCGTAGGATTTGAACGAAAATTCCTTCGTAAAATTACAGGAGCGATCTAGGAGAAGAGCCTTAACACATGGAGGAGAAGAATAAGCAGTGAACTGCTTGCCGAGACTTGTCAATCAATGTCTGACGATATGGAGGCGAGGAGTTTTGGATGGGCGTGGTATGTGGCTCTATGCAATCTATCATCTATTCTAGGCAAGAGGCCACATAGGAGAGCAAAAGCCAGATTCATATTTTATGAATAAATTACATCAGGCACTTTTTTTTATTCGTTCTTGAATCATCAATCGCCAAAATCCCTAAACATTTTTTTATTATAGGACGCTATAATTGGTAGGATAAGTGGCAAGTAGTCACCCAACAGTCCATCTCTTCTTAACATGGAACGCCTCAGTGAAAGGAACCAGACCAATAGGAGGGGAGGGAGGGACGAAACTCAGGCGGGTTGTCAGGATCAAGAAGTGCGCGGCTGAGGAGGGGGGGAGGGACGAAACTCAGGTTGGTGGTCAGGATCAAGAAGTGCGCGGCTGAGGAGAGGGGGAGGGACGAAACTCAGGTTGGTGGTCAGGATCAAGAAGTACGGCTGAGGAGAGGGGG
>NW_027110638.1:145467-162816 GCF_000696795.3 Halyomorpha halys | reverse complement strand
CCTTATATACTTTATATAAGTAATTCTCATATATTGCCCTTATATACTTTATATACTATATTAAACAAAGAACTTTATTAATATTGTACAGTCCTATAGGCCACACACATTTAACGTTATCTTTATAATATAACAGTTCATACTTAAGCATAGCTATTCTAATTTTATTTATTTATTATTATTTTTAAAAATTAATTTTAATATCCTCAATATCTTTATTTTAAAAAAACCAATCCAATGTATACAATAGGCAAAATATATACATTACAATTCTAATTATGTTTTTCTCACCCTTCTAAATTTTATTATTTTAAACATCATATATATATACATACCAGATACGAAAGTAAACAAAAGTTTTTTCTTTGCTTAAAGGGCATTTTAAGGTAGGTTCTGAGAACCGCTGTGTGCAGAGGGGCACTGTGGCATATTTGTTTTTATTTTTAATAAATCTTATGAGCAAAAGGTGAAGTTTAGATCCAATGAGAAAAAGATATAGTTCAGTGCAAACGTCAATTCAGGACAGATATTTCTATAATATTTACCGAGCTAAGACTTTTCCTTATTCATTTTTTAATTCAGCATTTCATTTGACAGATTGACAAACTCCTATTTCAACAATGAATAGAAAAGTACATTTAGAATTTTGACAGTTTATTTTTTACAAAAGTATGGAATAAACATAAAAATAAAACATTTTACGAAAATTTACATTATCTCTTAACTATTTTTTCAATACTAAAATACCATAGATCAATTATGAAAATACTGAGAATGTTTTTATGGAGTTATCCCGCTGAATGAAAGTCTTTTCTACAGATCATACCAAACTACTTTATAGTAAGTTAAATTTACTTTATTTTGAGTGCCGACAGACATTTGTACGTCTTATGGTTCTAGAGATATATTTCTTCAAATATCAAATATTTTATTCGAACAACCAGAAATTAACATTTTATGAATATATTTTTTCAAGTATCATTAAAACTACTATTCCAACAAAGATAAACGTTATATAACTATTTTATAGCAAATTTAACTGGCTTTAATTTTAATGCTGACAGACTTATGTGTAAGTCTTATAGTTTCTTTTTTTTATTAAATACTTTTTATTTACTGATAGATATTACAATCTGCCACACAGTTGTGGGCAATAGGTAATAGTGATGAATGATCTCATGTATACTAAAAAAAAATAAATAAATGAATGAAAAAAATATATAAATATACATCTTAAAATATATACAAGCAGAAGAATAAACATAATCAAACTATGTGTATGAAAAAAACAAACAACATAATGATAAAATAATATGGTCTCTAGACACATTTTCACTCTAATATACAATATTTACACAACCAACCTGAGAATCCCTGAGCCCACTCTATTCCCCACGTGTGAGGGGTAGAGCAGAGCTCAAGAGATCCCAGCGCATCCCTCTCGCCGCATCACTGGTAATGAGCCAGTGGAGGCTGAGCAAGTGCGCCAAAGCACTCAACTTGTGTGGAGAATCTGACCATTGCCAGAACTCCAATTGTCCATTTTAATAAGTCTCTTGGCCACTGCCGTTTCAACATCCTAGGTGGGCTGCAGGGATGAGTGGAACTAGATAAGGTTTGAATCAAAGCATTAGGATGGTTGGAAAGGTTTTTATGGAATTTTGAGAATTTGGATGGTATGAGTTCAAGGACAAAAGGGATATGCAGGTCATGGTGCAGTGTTCTGTTGGAAACGTAATAGGGTGCATTGACTACGGTTCTAAGGATTTTGGATTGTAAGGATTGGATACGTTTGATGTTCCACGGTTTAGCTGTTCCCCAAAGTTTAAGTTATAGTTTCTGAAGTAAATTTTTTCATAAATCAAACTTATTCTCTGAACCATTATAAATCAATTTATATTAACAAATATCATGAAAAAGTACTATTCCTACGAAGGTAAAGGTCATGGACTACTTTATAGTACATTAAACTAGCTTTAATTTGAGTGTTAATAGACATCCATACGTCACATTGTTTCTGAGGTGTAGATTGCTCAAAATAAATTAACTAACTATTAATCTTTTAGTACATTTCTAAGAAATGTTGGTTTTAAAAAAGTTATATCTCCAGAACTATATGACGTAAATAGCTCTGTTAGGGCTAATATTTAAGCAAATTTACTCTTCATTAAATAATGTTTTCTCTTAGATTATCTAGAGTTGTTGGTAGTTTTTACGATATAGAGTTACAAATGAGAAATTAATGTTTTTTAAGTTTTTGAAATAACCGCCATTTTTTATTCCCCTACCTAGACTTGACAGACTCATTAATTTTGACTCGTAATTATACATACTTTTCATTAAAGTAATAAAAAAATTGGGGTGAAATAACTGCCTCTTTTTTTTTCCAGCTCTTGTACTATTAGATTAGGAATGTATTGGGCCAGAGTAGTTTATTATCATTGTGTTTAGTTAGGAATCAAATAGTAAGAGATTACATTAAGGTTATGTTTAAATAAACATATGTTTGTTGTCCAAGTGAGATTTTGATAACCCTATCCAATCCTGCCCTATTTCCCTATTTTATTATATAGGGAATATTACATTATATTCAGGGTTTTGAATATTTCCCTACTGAGACTGTGAACTACAATATTTCCATAGAATCGATTCACACAACTATCGCTTTGCCTATTTCCTATGGAATTCGTAGCGCGACCCTTTTAGCCTCTACCACCTCTCCCCTCCCCCCCAGCAATATGGACTGGCCCATTTCAATCTCCGGCATTTCGGCAGCTCAATCATTGTTTCCGAGAAGAGGTCACGAAGCATCGCATTAGCGATTGGTCGCGATTGTTCGCTCGACAACTGGCCTGTATTCCATTATATCCAATTTGATATAAAAGCCAATAATGGACTAAAATTTGTATTTATTCTTCGGAAATAAAATTGACCAGGAAGTAGGTGAACATTTTGCGAAGAAATCTATTATTGTATTTTCCCTCTACTATCCATTCCGCTGAATAAAAAAAAAAAAAATTATATATATAAATGTTTTACTATATTATTTCAAATTATGAACTATTCTTTATTTGTCGACGTTTCGCCCTACTTTGTATAGCTTCATCAAGTCTAAGAAGATTTTGACATATTAGTATAATAAGATAGAAAAAGGGAAATTAAGGTAGGGTTATAATTATGTCAATATAAGTGAAAAGAAAATTGTACACCAATGAATGGAAAGAAGAATTTAAAATAGTATTAATCTAAAAGAGACAATGATAAGAATATTAACTGAAAAAAAATGGAAACTATTAAGTTAAAAATAAACAGAAGACGTAAAAACACGTAAATAATCACATATCTGCTTTACTATTTTTACGGGTTATTATGTCTCCTGTTCATTTTTAATGTAATAGTTCGCGTTTTTTTTATTTTTTATTCTTTACATTGTCCATTTTATATTAATAATATTTTTAATTCTTCTCTTCGTTCATTGGCATATAAATTTCTTTTTCACTTATATTTTTATTATCATTAATTTGGCTCCACAACTCGATGTCGAGTCCTGGCCTCCTGCCCTGCTTCAGCCTCCACCATCATAACGATCCTGTGAGGCCGCCATCCAGTTCCTCACTCCATCATGATCCTGGCATCACCACTCCACCATCACTCCATCACTCATTTTCCTTGGCAGATCACTCGCGGCCATCCGAGCAAGATGCCCTGCCCATCTCAATCTACTGAACAACGTCTGGTTACTTATATAAAACTTTGAGCTCTGGTCAACCTTGGTACCTCCAAATATTTTACGAAAAATCTTCCTCTCCAAGACCACTAAGTTGGTTGTGCTCTCTAGCCTTGAAGATAGTCCACATTTCCGAGTCATACAGAAGAATTGGTCGAATAGTTTTTTTATACAGATAGATTTTGCTGTCCTTAGACAAGGCACGGCTCCCAAAATAGGGACTGAGGCCATAATAACTGCAGTTGGTACATAGGACTCTTCGTTTAATTTCAGAGTCCTCAACATTTTCTTGGGTTATGAGCGATCCAAGATACACAAACTCGGAGACTTTTCCAAAAGTATATTTTCCGATTCTGATTTCTTCACTAGGCCTGGGGATTTCCTCCGTGACCATGTATTTGGTCTTTTCTGCATTCACTTCAAGCCCCATTTTTCTTCCTGCTTCAGTCAATTTCATAAATCCATCAGAGACAGCTTGGAAAGAGCGTCCAGCAATACCAATGTCATCAGCGTAAGCAAGAAGCTGTATTGAAGAATCAAATGTATCAAGAAACCTAAAATAGCCTCGGAATGGTCACTCATATTTACATAACTCTAACCCTATCTTAATTATCCTACTATGCCAAAATATTTTTTGTATCTTTTTAGGCCTTATGATGCTTTAAAAAGTAGGGCAAATAAATAGCTGTTAACTAAGTTTTGTTTACCTCCCTCAACACCCCCCTACCCGACCATCTTTATAATTAAAAATAAATTAATAATAGTTCTTACAGCCATAGTTTTAAATTTCTTTGAAGAATAGTAATATAAACTTTGAATTCAAAATATGGGATTCATTTTTCTAATGTCAGAAGTTCAAAGTGGAATTAGTGGGCTTTTATTGTTAAATTCGTTCATGGTTACAAATTATAATGAGCTGTTATTTATCTTCTCTTTTTGAATATATTTAAATTTATTTCTATTGATTGGAATTATTTAGTAAGCCATCAAATATATCTATGGAAACACGCAATTTTTGAGTTAAAAAAAACTATTTTTGATAAGTTTAAATTGGGACACGAGGCCGCCTAATCTAAGGGAAGTTTTGCCACGCCGTTCAGGGAAAGGTGTTGTATTAACCAGCTATTATTACAAATTGTCTTCAACGGCTATCGTTATAAATTATTTAGTTGTTTCTCTGAACATTTGTCCCATTTAGGTAAACATAACTAACTAGAAAGGACACTTCCTTTTTAAAAGTAACTTCAGAAGAAAAGATGATCTTGCCGTAGCAGGAGGCAGTGTCCCCGTCTTGTCTTCCCTGTCTTCCAACCAGGAGGAACATGTACTAGAAGATGAGCGGATGGTCCAGGACCATCCTGAAACTATAGGAGCTAAATGGATGGTGCAGGAAGGCTGGGAGGTTCACAGAGCCAAGCACTTCTGGAGGCTAAGGTGTGATACGGACTTCACAGAGGCAAATCCCACCAGCGTCCATAACTGCTGGGACTCCCATTAGAACAGCATCAGCCCCAGGCGAGACGTCCGCCTCCGATCATCATAGCACCTACCATGGCACAGCAGTCCGTCAAAGAGATGCTGACTGTCATTGGCATCAAAAGATTCACCACGAACAATTCCAGGAGGGAGACCCGTCTTTACCTCGAAATGGAAGACGATCACCAGAAGGCTAGCAAGCTCACGAAGAAGACCGAACTGGACCAATTTCATACATTCGCCCCCGAGGAACTAAGAGGTCAAAGAAGAGAGTCCTCTACGTTTGACCTTGACACGAACCTCCGCGACGTTGCCAGCGACCTCGAGGACAATCTCCTGGATTTCAAGCTAATCCAAGACGAATCAATAGTTAGAAGCCTTTTGCTGAGTTCTTCCTCGTTTGTAAGAATGCAGTTTCAATGTTTATGTAAAATTATAAATAAAAAGTAAATCTTCAATTGTTTATTTGATGTGTTTTGTGTTATTAGTGTTTGTTGACTTGTAACCATCGGATTCGCCGATAGTTTAAAACATTGGTTGGCTGATGAAACAAATTTGGTTAACCAACCCAGAAGAACACCTCCAATATCAATTAGCGACGTAGTACTGAGGCTTACTGTAGACAAAAGTTTAACTTAACAGTTAAGGGACTTGCAGAACAACTGAACAGAACTAACTATCGACAATTAAATATTATTAAAATTAAATTTCTTAAATAAATAAATGATGCTTTTTATTCATGTTTTTCTATAATAAATTAATAATAATATTAAACTATTTTATAATAAACTAAACTAACTGAAAAGCTAATTATTTTCAATTTAATTTTTAATTATATAAATTATTTATGAAATAATAAAAACTTGGAGTCAGTTGCAGTTAATATTAATAAATAAACTAAATATAAGCTATCGCCGAAAAATAAAAACATGATAATGTATATTAAGACGTAGAAATCTTGTTTGAACAGTTAAACTTAGTCTGAAAATGTATATAAAAAGATATTTTAATTATCAGGTGGTTTCTTGATTAAAGTGTTACAGAAAAACAAAAAACAAAATGTCTCTTATATGTATATTTGTTTCATAGTAAATAATCTGTAGCGAGATGAAAGAGAACTTTTTTTAACCAAGAGCTGGATTAGCATATTGCCGCCGTGAATATATGCATTCAAATCAGTAATTTGTTGAGGTGCTTTTATACACAGCGCTAAAAAAATAAAATGCTTAAATTATTTATTTTTTTTCTGCTCATCCAATCAACTGAGTTCTTGTTTAATTAGTTCCACATCTTGACCTTCCATTATTTTACATAAACGTTTTTTCTTTATATACATATATTTATTACTTATATATAAATATTACTTTTATATAAATTATGCATTTATTACTATATATATTTATTTTTTGTATGCGTGTGTCAGCATGCTTTTTTGAATTTCAATAGATTATAGTTGTGGACGACCATGATGCATATTTATATATGTATATTTTTTACTATATTTAAAATGTTTATGTAATTTTTATACTTTGGACTATAATTCACTTTTATGTTTAATGGGAAAAAGTTTAAAAATTAAAATAATGGAAAGAATAAATACACAAATTAAGAACGACAAAAAGATAGAAAAAAAAATTATTTAGGACTTACTTATGACAGAAGGTTGACATGGGGCCCACTCGTCAAGACAAAACGTAAAACACCAAATTTCTGACTGAGGCAATTATATTCTATACTACAGAGACGTTCTAAATTATTGCTCAGATAGAAACTTAATAAAAATTAAAGTATACAATTACTTAATAAAACTCATATGGACTTACGCCTGCCAAATTTATGGACCTGCTAAAAAGACCACATTCAGTAACTTCAAACTTTTCAATCACAATTTTTAAGACTGGCAACGAACTCACCACTCTACGTTTCAAACGAGACCATTCTCACTGACCTACGCATTCCGACTGAACGGATCACATTCATATGACTTACAAACGGTTTCACAACACGCTACATGGACATTTCAATACATTTATACGCCAAATGGCAACACATGACGTTCCCAACGTAACTCGGCGTAGGCTGAAGAGGCTAAGCGTCAGGAGGATGCACCACTGGATGCTATCTTCTTGGATAGAACATCTCAATTGCTGGTTGTAAAGTACATTTGCAACAGGTGCAAATAAAAAAAATTAAAATATGTAAGGGAAAAATAATAAATAATATATAATTTTTCATTTAATTCATTTTGTAATATGACTAACTTATATTGTTTTATGCTCTGACTATTTATATTAAAAGGTTTTAAAAAATTTTTTCTTTATTTATGTTAAATATGCAGTGTAGAAGGTAGCCCAATGTTTTTTTTATCATTTTCTCTAATTTTTTACACTAACTTTTCGTTTTACTTTGCAAACAGTTCATTTCATTTAAATACAATATATTCTATGAAAATTAGAAATATGTTTCAATGTTTGAAATTTTTAAAAACGGGGTATTTCCCAGAATATATATGATATTTGTGATGAATGAAATATGGTCCGGGTGCGGTCAAAAAAACTCAAATAGTCGATAAATATACTATTTTATAGACCCAACGTTTCGCCCCACGTAGCACAGCTTCGTCTGGGCTAAAAAAGATACAACCACTTGACATATTTACAAAATAAATTAAAGATTGTAAACAGCATATAATCCGATATTTGTGATAGTATATTGATATAACATTTCAATGGTTTATGCTGTGTAGAATAATTTTATTTATGAATTCGTTTTATTAAGTCATTTGATACATCAGGATGATCAGTCAATAATACAATTTATTATTAACAATTGTTTAAATAGCCATGCCCTATAATAAAGTGAAGAAAACAGTCTTTTAGAACAAATACTTTCTGCAACTAAATACTATAAAATTACAAGTACATAGTTCAATTTATGATTAAAACATTACTTACGATTGTCTATTACAGAATATTCTTCATAGTGATCCAACTAACTCCAGGTGTGTGCCAAAACTGGATAGGTTTTGAAATGGAAGTAGGAATTTGGTTTTTCCAACCCGTAACCTTTTTTTTCTAGCAGGTAGTCCAGTGTTATTTATATGCTGTATTTTATCTGACTCTATTTAGTGAAGCATACCGAAGAAGAGAAGAACCAGTCTGCAAGCTTCATCATAACATTAATCAATTATCAGCAATCAAGCAGCTAGTAATCTGCAACATGTTCTATTATTCCATGTGACCCCATTTCAATCAATAGTCAAAATCAATTTCTATGCTAACTTAGCTAATCCATATCGTAATCCCTGGTGGCAAGATTACATATGATCATTTATGTTATAAATCATTTCAAGAAAAGAGGTTTTATTTTACCTTTTCACCATGATTATTTTTTTAATTATTCATCATAAATACGGTCTATTTCATTCATACCTGATAACCAGAAAATTATGATTGATTCGGGTAATATCCCCAACATTGCATTTCGAGGAATATTAGGATTAACTAATATATATGACGGGTTTGTTTTGAAAATGGTCCAAGTCAATTTTTGTTCGAATATGGGTAATATTTATTTGCCTTAATTAAATTTGAAAATATACTTACAATCCAAAATTCTTTGTATAATCCTCAATGCTCCTTACTTTGTCACAAATAAAATCATCTATAAATACCTTGATGTTGCCTACGTAACCGATCTAGCCCGAACCAGATATCATTCCTTCCATTATATACTCACTAACCACTCCAACTCATTAGTCTTTAATCTGGCTTCCTGTTCCATTCTGAAAAGAAGATGGCCACGAGACCTAATTTACTAAATGTATTATAGTAGTCCAGCATGCAATCAAAAACCAACATATTTTTGATTTTTAAAATACAATCATTTTACATAAAGAGAATAATACATTCAAAAGGAAAATACTTGAATCCATTTACATATCTGAAAATATTTATTATACAGTAAATTTCAAAACAGATACAAGAAATTTAAATCAACACTATGCTGAGATATTAAGTAAGATTAATTTATAAATAATATAGGATAAATTGTATGTGGATAATTATAGTTGGCCTTGATAGGATTTTTGCTAATGAAATAAAGAGAAAAATTGACAACAATGTAGTTATGATAAATAATTTTTAAATGCTTGAACTGAGTGGAGGAAGGTTACAAGCATTGTTGTGATAAAAGTTTTAAGGAATAGTGTCTGCAGATAAATAAATTGACTTTGTTTTTAATTGATAATTGACTAATTAGGTAATTAAACATATGTGGGATATACTTATTAACAAAAAAATATTTTTACCTAATGTTTTTAATGTTTCATAGATATTGATATTTTTGACCTGGGCAGAATAGCCTGCATGAAGTTTAGAGTTGTTAAATTATATGGTTTCAAAGTGGTATTGAGGTAAGGTAAATTATAAATAATAATGTTAAGTATTTTAAATTGTTTGTAGGATCATACATGTAATAAAAACTGTTTTGTAGCAGATTGTCCCTGAATATGGCCGGATTGGCCGAAACGATGGACGTATAAAAGAAATAAAAAGTTTTGAGACTATAATGGATAGAGGTTGAATTATTTATTAAAAAATTAGTATAGATTATTAAGAAATTCAAAGTCAGTGTGTAATACAAGTAACGATATGCGTTACTATTATTCATAGTTTAAATAAATTTTATAAAAACAAAATGGTGGATATAAAGTATTTTATTTTATTATTATAACATTTTAATTTTAATTTTCCTAATTAAGTACAGCATTATAAGTTTTTTCTACTTTCACGCTGATTAATAAATTTTGTATTTTTTTTGTTTTGACAATTTTAAAGTCATAAAAAAAAATAAGGATATTTTTATAATTAATGCAGGCAGGGTGCCACTAAATGGGAAGACAGGGCAGTTATGCAGGAATGTCTATCTCGACTCCGGCTCGCATACCGGCCAGTCATACCTTCTTTCAATTCTTGCACTATTTAATTTTCTCATAACAAATTATGTACAATTATTTCAGAAATTATTATATTTTAAAACAATATCAGATCAAAATTGATTACCTCATATTTTAGATACTCTAGATTTTTAGTTGAGGATTCAAATCAAAACAATTTAAAGTTTAGGTCAAGTCACAAGTAACTCCCGATGGAGATAAGTATAATCTATTGTTCGTATCTACCAGCTATGGGTTACCATTAGAAGTTTTTGTTTTCACTGTTTTGTGTGATACACGTTACTTCAACCCGGGAGAGGTGTACCCTTGAGCATTTTGGGAAAGAAACGTCTTCCCCCCCCCCTAGAATTTCATCTTTTTTGTTTATACTTCTGTCTACCTTGGGATAACCCTTTGATCTTGTTATTTCCGATTGTTTATATTATTCCCTCTTTTACGTCCCTACCTATACTCAATTCAGTTTTACTTTGTTCTCGTGACGTTAAGATTGAGTGTTTCTCTCATCAGTACATCTCAACACTTTCTGTATTTCTTTATTTAAATCATGAACCAAGACAAAATGATCATAGATCTTTTACAAAATTTAGATTCTTCAGCTCCAGATGAAGGAATAAATGTAATTTTGAAGTTGGTATTAACAATTTATTTAGGATTAATTAGTTAAGAAATTACAATTCCCCAATTGTCTTATTTTTTAGATTCCTACTCATCGCTTTTAGAATCTTCTTAACTCCAAGCCTGAAATTATTACATTCTATAATGTAACAAAAGTGTAGATACGATGATATATACGAATTGAAGTTACTATATTCCGTTGCAAGAAAAAGCAACCGTTGCCTATTGATTATTTTTTTTCATTGCTCGATATTGGCACAGCATCTTACTAAGCCACATATTTCCAAACTTTTCGATAAGGAAAAAATTGTAGATTACAAACAATCAGCGAAGAACAAACGGAAGAAAAAGATAATACAAAATTTTGCTATGTTTGCCCAAGAAAGAAAAACAGAAAAACCAAAACGAAGCGTTTAGATAGCTCTAAACCAATTTGCAATAAGCACTGCACTTGTAAATTCACGTCATGTGCAGTAGAGAATTCTAACTGAACATTTATTCCTTTACAGCACATAAATTTTGTAAAGTAATAGAAATCTTTTGTATTTTTTCTTTTAAATATATTTTTGAAATAAAATTTAATTACTTCATTGTTTTTATATAAACTTTTATTTTTAAACATAACATTGTATTAATATTAACATTTTTATAAAACAAATTTATTTATCGACTTTAACAAGGTGTTTTAAATAATTATCCACAGTAAACATTAAAAAAATAATGCATTGAAAGTAATCTCAAACATTTTAGTTATTATCATATCTTATTATTTAAAGCAATAGTACAAATTACCATGAGCTAAATCATATATTCAATCATATTTTAGAAGGGACGAATTGATAAACTGCCAGGAAGATGGGAAAAGGTTATAGATAATATATATAATAATATAATAAATCAATATAATTGATGATAAAAAAAACGAAAGTTACTGATGGCTCAACCCTAATAAAAACATTTTAAAAATGATTAAATAATAATTTTAACTTAGAACTTATCAGCCCTAAGCAAAGGAATTCCGTGCATATCTTCTTGAATACATGCTAAGTTGTACGTAAAGTTAATGTTCATTAATATTACAGTTAGGTATCTACCTCTACATGATGACTCCTTGCAAGTGGTGAAATGTTAATCAATAGAAAGCTCTAGGCATCTATATTATAAATTATGCATCTATATAATTTTTTAAAAAAATTAATAGTACTTTTTATTTATTGATAGATATTACAATCTGCCACACAGCTGTGGGCAGTAGGTAATAGTGATGAATGATCTCATACATACTAAAATAAAATAAAATAAATGAATAAAAAAGAAAAAAAACTCTTAAAATATATACAATATTTCGGCCAGTATGGCCATCATAAAGAACACTCTAACAATTCAATAATTTAATATATAAATATATAATTTACACTTTACATCCATTCTTTAAAAATCGTTTCTCAGACTTTTCTGTCACAGGTCATTAATTACAAGTCAAATTATCTTATTTTATATTAACTTTAATATTTTTTTATCAATTTTATTTATTAGTTTTATCTTATACTCATCCATAATTTTTTTTCTAATTTTGTTAAAACAGTATAATATTTAAAATATTTTTTAAAAATTTTTACCCCAAAAATTGATTTACAAAATTTGAGATATAAATCTTAAAGATTCCAAAGATAGGATAGAAAATAAAATAACAAATAATAAAGCAATTATTAAGAAATATTATGGATTCAAATACTTAAAAAGTTTATCGGTAGATATCCAGAGGTCATATAAAGATTATCATGTTGATGAATACTCATTATGTTATAAACCAAAGAATAATTAAAGCAATTTGAAGGATAAAATTGAAATAAAAAGTCAATCGGGATAGATATATAAAATTCCGTGTTTAAATTGTCCAGCTATCTATATAAGTGAATCAAAGCAATTGTTGGGGGATAGAATATATCAACACAGAAATAAAAGAGCATTAGTGCAGCATGCAGCTAAAAAGTAACACACATTTAATTTTGATAACACCATAGTTTTACAAACAGGAAACAAAATGTTTAAGAGAAAAATACTTGAGTCAATTTATATATTAAAGACCAATTAATACGATAGATTTTAAAACAGATACAAGATACAAAGATTTTAAAAGTTTATGTTACTATTTACTATTAATTTTAATATGAATTTTAATAATAAAATTAATTTCTCTAAATTTTAAATTAATTAAAATTTAGACCAAAATGCAATTTAAAATAAATTAATTGTAAGCCTGGCCTGAGTGTAGAGAAGGTTAAAAATAGTTTGTTTATATATTAGTTGATAGCATTAAGTTGATCTAAAAATAAAAAAGTTTCAAAATTAATGAAATTGTGACAAAAACATTTATATGATTCTCTATTTTCAGATGTTTCATAAGAAAATTTGACTTGTAATTAATGGCCTGAGAAAAATAGCGTGCAAATTTTTTTTAAAGAATTGGATGTGAGGTGTAAATTTATAGTTAAGATACCTTATATTATTAATAATAATGTAGTTTTTTAAAATTGTTTCAAATTTATGTATAATATGCTGTTAATTGTTAGAATGTCCTTGAGGATGGCCGAATAGTTAGAAACGTCTGTTGATGGTTTAATAAAGAGTGCTGAAATGTAAATGGATACCAATTAATTTATTTAAAAAATAAATACCAGTCTGAAGAAATCCAAAAGAGTATAAATAAATTGAATTTTAACTCAGTACATCTGATTTTTTGTTTATAGCCTGACTCATATATTTTTCTAGGTTCTCTGTTTTTTCCTGATGTACGATTTTTGGTTAATAAAGTTTGAATTTATGTTCTCTCAGTCTAAAAGGTGTGTCATACATCATCATATATACATTTTAGATGCACAATCATGCATCGGGAAAAAATCAACTTTAAGTGAAATTTAAAAGGAATGATTACTATTGAAGAATATAATAATGAGGCTATAAACAAAAAATCAGATGTAAAAAATTTAAATCCTCGTTCATTCGATCTTACAAACATATAAGAAATATTGAACAACACTAAATATAAATAAATAAAATACACAACTGAAATAACAAAAAGAGCGGTTATGTGCTTAGAAAAGCAAAACAAACCCCAAATTATACCTTCCTTCATTTCACCTCTATTCAGTTCAGGCACAAATCTTGAGTTAGATGTATCACAGCAATATAGAACACATTGTGAATGGCTATTGTAAGTAATGTTTTAATTTTTAATAGTTATTAATATTAAATTATAATCTGTACATGTAGTTTTTAAATAATTAGTTGAAGGTTTTGTTCTAAAAAAAAAACTTTTTTTTTTTGTTTAAGGGCATAACTTTGCAAACAATAAAGTTTCGATATATATGTATATATGAATATTATTTTCCATTTTATTCCGCTTGCATTGATGGAATAAGGTCTTTATTTTCCCTTTATTCATAGCCAATGAGAAGCGGGAGATAGAATATACCACAAAGCAAGCGTATAGGATTCAATACAGAGGGAAATTCATTCTTTTTTTAAAGCAGATTCCCAAGATACAAAGGATCTGTCCATTCTTTGAAAGAGAATATTGTTAAGATCAAATTTATTTGACTCTGATTCCTAAAGTAATGTACTGCCACTATAGATTTTGTAGGCATGTGTTTGTATTTATAAAATATACTAATATAGTATAAAACTTTTTCCTTCTAGATTTTCGTAAAATAATCTCTATCAATTGATTGTTTATTTTGGTTAAAAGGGTTTGTATGTTTCATAAAAAGATATTGGCTAACACTATTCTCCTCAACAACATCTATGTCTTTAGTAACTGAAGGTACTAAAGTTGTCAAGGTGTATACATGCGACAGTAGCTTCACTAACGATGTATATACTAATAATTATCACGCCAGATCATGTGCAACTGTACAGCCCCAATAGTGAATGGTGTCATGTCAGTAACTATCGCCCAGTATACACATAGCTGTAATATTTGCTACAGTGGCTTTAAGCTATGTTAGTACGGTCTTTATTGCTATTTTTACACCTACAGCTGTCATTCATATAAATTATATAAAATATCAGTTTTTACAGATAAATTCATTTATTAAATCAACTTTATGAAATCAAAATATTTACTCTCATTCTCTATAATTTTCCCCAATGTGTTACTTACTTTTTAGTCCCGTTTTTTATTTATTTATTGATATTTACAACTGTATAAAAAATACAAAACGTAAATTTGATCATAATGACATAATGATAATGATATGATACAGCATGTAGAGAAACTACTCAGTAGTACAACTCTAAAAACATTTTACAATATAAGGTCACGAGGCCATCTTCTTTTCAGACGCCACGGAGGATTGCCAGGAATGGAGGAGGAAGCAAGGTTAGAAACTAGTTGGTTTGGGTGATTAGGGAGTTTATAATGGAAGGAATGATATCGGGTTCGGGCTAGATCGGTTACATAAGGAACATTTAGGTCTTTATGTATGGTTTTATTAGTAATAAAATAAGGAGCATTGAGGATTTTACGATTAAGAATTTTGGATTGTAAGGATTGTTTAGTGGAGCCCCAAAGCTCAACTCCGTATGTCCAGATGGGCCTTATTATTGTCATGTAGATGAGTCTTTTGTAATGGGTTGGAAGTTTAGACCGTTTGTCTAGTAATTGCTGTAATATTAGGAATCTGCGTGCAGTTTCCTGTCTTTTCTGTCTTGTGTGAGGACTTTTTAATCACAGAATTGAAAAAAATAATAAGGGTTTTGAGAAAAATGAAGTCAGAAAATGCGTTTTTAACTTGGGTCATTTTCAAAAATTTTACCTTTATGGAAGTTTTCAAAATTTCAGAACGGATGGAAATCTGTTTTAGATAAGTCTGGCAAATCAAGTGGAAGGGTTTTGTAATTCTGCTCGTTTATTTTCTACACTGTCGTGAAACATGAGGTCTGGGTGGTTTCGAGGAAAACAGTGTAGGACCCTTTAGATTAACCAGTACAAGCTGCTTTTTGACAAGTTCTTGTTGCATTATGTCAATATGACTGCAGTACGATGGGAATCTGATGGTTTCAACTGTGGGAAAAAATGAGAAATCCATCACACGAAAACCAATATTTTTTAAATTCATATTTGGTTTTTACCCATCCTAACACAGTCCTAACATCATACGCTGATGACACATGTATACTGTCTGTAAACAACGACCAAACTAATGCATCACAAACACTACAGACACTCATAACATCTATTGAAGAATGGTGTCAAAACTGGAGAATCAAAATAAATTCTGACAAATCCCATCAGATCATCTTTACTCTCCGTCGTAAACCTCTACCCTCCTGTCATACAGTATCCTTTCTAAATACTCCACTAACGCCTGTTGAACAGATTCGATACTTAGGACTCCATCTTGACAACAGACTTGCTTGGAATCCACACACAAGACTGAAACGACAAGAAACTGCTCGTAGATTCTTCCCATTCACTACAAAAAATTATTATACACTACGATAATCAGACCAATTTGGACATATGGAATTGAGCTCTGGGGCTCTACCAAACCATCAAATTCCTCCCGCATCCAATCCTTACAATCCAAAATCTTACGTAAAATCCTTGATGCTCTTTATTACGTTACAAATAAACTCATTCACAAAGATGTTAACATCCCATTCGTTGCAGATTTGGCTCAAAACAGATATGCGTCTTTTCATTCCAAACTCCTTAACCACCCTAACCCATTAATTCTTAATCTTTTAACCTTAACAATCCTCTGAGGCGTCTGAAAAGAAGATGGCCACGGGACCTTCTAATTTAAATTAATGTTCGAAGTACCACCAATGGGTGGTTCCTTCCCAAGATTTTCAAGTGTATATGAAACATACAACATATTTACTTATTGTATTATTTTGTTCAGTTGTAAATTAAATTAGGTAAATAAATATTTGGTTTTTTTCATGTGTCCCTTCTTGATGTATTTTTGATATTTAACTACTGACCTAACTGGTGCCTGTTGTCAGATACAACAGACTTTTCATCACACAAGATTATTCTATCGAGTAAAGAGAGTTTTAGTACTAGTAAGCAGTGAAACGCATTGCCTCATAACACTTGAGCTGCTGCCACTCAACAAGTTCATGAGTTACCAATAGATCTAGCTATTTTACTTTAATAATGGCCTATAAGTGTCGATATAAGTTTATTAAGTTGTGCTGGAGACTCTTTAGCTGTCGAGTTATGGCATTCTTCCACAGTAAGTTCATCGCCGTCAATCGCTGGTGGAGGTCTCTTATTAACATTTTCATATTTTTTAATTATTGAAATATAACTAAGTTTTTATTTTTGTTATTTTATTAATTATGAAGAATTCTCGGATTATCCTTGATAATGTTTCTCTTTCATGGAATAATTAATGGAAGATTATTGATTGACCGTGTGTAAAGATGAAAGGAATATGGTCCGGGTGCGGTAAAAAAAAAAACTCAAATAGTAGAAATATACTATTTTAATGAGCCAACGTTTCGCCCCACGTTGCAGGGCTTTTTCAGGGCTAAAAAAGATACAAACACATAGTTACAAAAG
>NW_027110638.1:139776-145082 GCF_000696795.3 Halyomorpha halys | reverse complement strand
CGTGGGGCGAAACGTTGGCTCATTAAAATAGTATATTTCTACTATTTGGGGAATAATTAATGTTTATTATTAAACATCTTGTACATTATTCAATGTTAAGGTTTTTTTCTTATCATTAGGAATACATTTCTGCAATATTATATTGTAATATTAATATTATTTTATCAATTAATTCAGAATCAATGTCCAAAATTTTTTTTTAAATTCATTTTTTGTAACATAGGAATTGGCCTTTTCTTAATAATTTGTCCTAATACATTTTTATTTCTTAATTATTCTGTATCCCTTAAATGGTTTAATCTTTTACATAAGAAAAATATTTAAAATATTATATTATACAGGATTAATTTTTCATATTTATAATATATAATTTTCTTACCACAACCGAGATATTCCATTTTAAATCCTTGAACATTACACATTAACCTACACATCAATTTCATAATTTTACTTTTATTAAAATTTGATATATTATTAGCTATCTATCCTCCACTCTTTACATTTTACAACAATTTTATCGCAAAAAGTAAGGGACTCCTGATAGTGGAGATGGATTTTCGGAAATCAGCTAGAGTCTCAAGGACACAGTGAGTCAGAAATAAGACTATTAGAGAAAGGATGGAAGGAGAAAGAATGTACTGGAGGTAATAGAAGAAAGAAGAATGAAACTGGATTTTTTTTATAGTAAATCCGGTGAGTCAATTCATTAAAAAAATTTTGAGGTTAATAAATTCCAGTTGAATAAAATTTGTATTAAATTATCCTAACATGGTACAACGTTTCGGGACCACTGTCCCATATTCATTTACTTTAAACCTCATAATTTCACATAGGAAATCATGTCACACTTTATACTGTTCTCTCTTTTCTACCATAACTTGTTTGTGCATCTTCACTTCTCCTTAGCACAGCCATTACTCTATATTTCCTTAGTAAGGAAGAGAAGAAGTGAATATGCACAAATAAGTTATAGTAAAAAAGAGAGAACAGTGTAAAGTGTGACATGATTTCCTATATGAAATTATGAGGTTTAAAGTACATGAATATAGGACAGTGGTCCCGAAACGTTGTACCATGTTAGGATAATTTAATACAAATTTCATTCAACTGGAAGTTATTAACCTCAAAAATTTATTTAAGAATGAAACTGTATGGTCATGTTAAAAGGATGTATAGTATTTTATCCAACAATTCTATATGTTTTAGTATGCTTAATCCAAATTTCCGATTAGCCACCTTGCCAGGGTTTTGCCAATGAACAAATCCTACAATATGCGTTTATTATATGTCATTTTCAGCCATCCAGCTATGCTACTACGGTGCTTAAAAATACCATTTGTTAATTCTCTTTGAAAAACACCCTTCTAAATGTTCTCTTTACTCTGAGCATTTTCAAACGATCGGCCAATGGTCTGTTCGTTTCTTTCCCGTCATGGTACAGTTCTTGCAGTTTGGTCTACTGAATTTCATATTTGATGACATGCTAAACATCATCAATTGAAATGATATTAAATATTATAAAGAAAATCAGAATTAATAACGGTTCATTATAATCTGTAAAGATGATGGTAGTTACAGACAATTCCATAAATTCCATTTTCAATTTCCGAAATAATAAAAATGTATATTTCTTATGAAATGACCCAATACAATCAATATACTGCTCACTTAACAAGTTCTTATATAGAAGATGTGATGATTTCCAAAAAATGGAAAAATTATACTCGAATAATTTTTTTCTAATTACTAACCTATCATAACTTCTAAACTTTTCGGAATAAATTCTTCACAAGCTTAATCTCGAATGAACTACTTGAATAATACGCCAAAGAGGTGAAATAAATGGTAATTGTAAATTTCTTCTCACATTGCAATCCGACTAGCTCCCATTGTATTATTCATGAAAACAAAGAAGTGTCGAGATAGCTGCTTATGTAGTTAGTGAGAATAAACTTTTATGTAAGCATTTTAAATCCCGAAAATTGGCTATTTCCTTGAGGTCGGGAGGATACTAATAGTCATGATAGTGCCATCAGTTGACAGAAAACACAATGTACATGACCTGCGGCAAGAAAATTGGAAGAAGTTGTAACGTTGAAGGGGCCAACATCCAATAAATCACTCCGTGGCTTATAGCCGACAGTAAATATCATTTCATAGTGCGTAAATAAAGGGTGACTTTTTTTTTTGAGTAGACAAGCGGATTAAAAGTTCTAGAAATTATTAAAGTTAGTGCGGTTAAGGCAAACAATTCCAATATTCATATATTTTTCTCAACCGCTGGGTTTTTCACCACGTTTAGATAAAGTGTGAATTAAGTGCCTAATCATTAATAAATTGAGGGAGAAGGCACGTTTAAGTATGATTCACTACTATGTATTTATTCATGATGTATATGATTTTAAAAAATATAAAACAACTACTTATTGTAAGCAGATTATAAGTTAAATCTTTTCCATCACAAAAGACTTATCTACATGACGATTTTAAGGCCAATCTGGACGTACGGAGTTGAGCTTTGGGGCTCCACTAAACCATCAAATTCCTCCAGAATCCAATCCTTACACAGTCCAAAATCCTTCGTAAAATCCTTAATGCTTCTTACTTTGTTACAAATCAAGTCATCCATCAGGACCTCAATGTTCCATATGTTGCTGATTTGGCCAGAACCAGATACCGTTCCTTCCATAATGAACTTCTCAACCACCCAAATCCACTTGTTTCTAACCTGGCTTCTTCTTCATTACCTAACAATCCTCCTAGGCGTCTGCAAAGAAGATGGCCTCGAGATCTTCTCCTCCAGAAATGGTATTGGAGTTCTATCAGTGAGTAGATTCTCCACATGTTTTTATCATGCCACTATGTAACCTACAGCAAATTTACTTGTTGTATATATGTTATACAGTTGTAAATAACAATAAATAAATTATTAAAAAAATAATAATCTGTTCCGCTCCAACCCACGAAGGGTCAGGAGTGCTGTCATTTTTAAAGGAGTAATGTTACTAGACCAACGGTTGGTCAAGGAGGAGATTTGTTCAGAATCACGCTCGAATTTTTCCCCAATGAAAAGTACCTACTTCATGAGGCTGTGTGGACCTCGGAGGGTTCACGTTCTATCAGGGTGGAGTCACGGCTACAGTGAAAAAGAAAATAATTATCTGTCGCTGCCAGGTCGAAGTGCATTCAGTCGGTAGCACAGTGCCTTGCCACTGAGTTACCTGCTCCCACATTGAAAACAAACAAGAAATTTAAATTATTAAAACAATGATTAGATATTTGTTGTGTGATCAATTTGAGAATTCCATATAGACCAGTGACCGTGGGCAAGTTAATAAATTCAGGAGTTTTCAAAACGGGCAATGGTACATTAGTGAACTGGATTTTGGTTTCCTGAAAAATATTTTTTTTTACAGCTATAAAAATGATAAAAATAAATATAAAACATTTAATTGTGTAATATTACATTCTATCTTATATTTAGAGACAATAGTTGCAGGAATCATAGAGCACACCTTATTTATAGATATGTAGTTTTAAAAAACACATCTATACCACTAAACCTTATCAAGGGTCAAGTGTATACTTCTAAGGAAGTAAAGTTACTTGAACATCGGTTGTGAAAAGAAATGATTTTATCACTACGCTCGACCGCCAGGTTTTTACCTAATTAAGGGTATCCACTTTATAAGATTGGCCCTCCAGGGCTTCGTTAACAGAATATATAATTTCTGCCATAGCCGGATTCGGACCTGGGCGTTTATATTTCAGTATCTTACCACTGTGCTACATCGCTCCCCTGTATATAAATTAAATATTAAAAAAAGAAGTATTATGGCTTTAGATCTAGACATTCAGGATTTAGGTGGAGAGTCTGGTCATCGATATAGGTCTCTGGGCCACTGCTGTTGCAACCTTCGGGGAAGATAGTAGGGATGGGCAATGCTAGATAGGGATTGTGCTAGGGAATTAGGAGGATAAGTGAGTTTGTCCTGAATTTTGTTAATTTGGATTTATTAGGATATCAAGGTGATGATGTAGGTATAGGTTTGTTGGTTACATAGTAAGGAGCGTTGATTATTGTTAAAAGGACTTTGGACTGAAATGATTGAATGCCTTTGATAACGTAAGTCCAGATAGGTTTTGATATTATCATCTAAAGTGACAATTTTTGTCAACTGAAATCTGTGATTTTCTACTTAGCAGTCCATGTAATTGTTCAAATCATTGATTAAGTTTTTGTCTTTTGAAACTGGTGAGGATGGTGGATTTTACTTTAGTCTTCTGTCTAGGAAATACCAAAATAATGATCTGAGTCTGTGAAAGGAATTAGTGAGGAGTTGAAATGAACTGGCGGGCATTGAACAGCTAAAAGAATAAACATGTACATATAAAACATTTTTGGTATCGCTCAATAATTTTGTTCTATAGAAGTTTAGTTTTAGTTTTAACAATATCTTATTATGAGCCTGATTGCTTGAAGGAATAGGCGATTGCAAAACATAGTGCAAATTTTAAATACTTTTTAATTGCTTTCTGAAAGCGATAGCCAGTTGATAGTGATTCAGGCTCAAGGGTAAGTTACTCCAGAGAATAGCCGAGGAGTTAGTTAAGGTCCTAATCTTAGTGGCTCAGAGAAAAACAGTAGCCGAGTTACTTAATCTGTAAGGAGAAAGGATAGAATTACCCAAGTTGCTAAAGTTTGTTATCTTGAGCTTTTAGTTTTGCCCGGACTTATCCGATAGCACTTTAGCCCCCAGAGCTATAACGCGATCGGCAAGTTTTCTCCTTCAGCGACTACCCTTTCTCTCCCCCCACCAAAGAAATATGTCGCGATGTTCTGCCTCGGTCGATTTTAGAAACATTTTCGCGAACGTTTAGTTCTGTCCTTAGTCCGGTGAAGAGAGTTGCTGGCAAAGCTATAAAGATAAAAATAGACGACTCGAACTTTCTGCAACACTTAACTCATGAACTCCAGTTGAGCTAAAGGAACTCCCTGGTGCTTCAGGGGGGGGGGAGGAGGCAGTCAAGGGTGGGCACGATAACTTCCAGGATAATTTTCTGGAAATGAGGATGGAGGCGCTTTATTCCTTAGCCCTTAGTCCAATATGTCCCAACAAAATTTCAATATCATTCTTTGCTTATTTAGGCTTTAAGTAATCTTTTCTAGAAAAATCAGCTCTTCATTTATATATAAATATAAATAAAAAAATTGTATTTTTCATTATGTATCATTTCTCCATTTCTCAGCATTCTAATCTAAATCTCCTTCGTGGAATCTGTACTGATTGTAAGTACTCTAAACC
>NW_027110638.1:137674-138606 GCF_000696795.3 Halyomorpha halys | reverse complement strand
TATTGGACTGATGAGTATGCTGTGTATTGGACTGATGAGTATGCTGAATATTGGACTGATGATTATTCTGTATATTGGACTGATGAGTATGGTGTATATTGAACTGATGAGTATGCTGTATATTGGACTAATGAGTATGCTGTGTAATGGACTGATCAGTATGCTGTATATTGGACTGATCAGTATGCTGTGTATTGGACTGATCAGTATGCTGTGTATTGGACTGATCAGTATGCTGTACTTCAGTAAGTAACTCAACAATTTATTTGAGCTCCTCCTTTCACTTCAAAGCATCAGTAAGTTGTAATTTGTAAAAAAACTTCAGACAATGTTTTATAGATTTTTATGTGACCTTTATGACACCTAAATAAATGAATTTCTTAATCACGATGACGGATTCTTGTTACAACGACTTTTTTTTTGTCTTAAAACTGGTTTACTGTTAAAGCCAGTAAACAAAAAAATCAGCCCATCTCACCCGTTACGCTAGTGAAGAATTAATTAATTCTATATTCGGATCGGGCTAAGTCAATATGAGAGGCGGCATGAGCTGGGACATAGTACACGTGGTTAGGTGGCAAATACTGGCTGGCAAAAACAAATCGCTTCCTCGTGTCTGTTTTTGTCCTTGCTTAATTAACGCGGTTGTTTTTTTCCCTAGAGTTATTAGCTCGTTTAATTACGGCTCATTCAACCAGTGTTAGAGAATAAATCTTATTACCCTCATTTAATTGAACAATATGCTACGATGCGTCTTTAATTGTTTTTCTAATTTTGGCCCAGAAAGTTCAATAAAGGCAACAAAAACCATTAGTTAATGTTCAAACAGCTACAGGAAAGTTTATTTATACAAAAGTATATATATATATATATATATACGTATTGTATTTTTCATTATGTATCATTTCTCCATTTCTCAGCATTCTAATCTA
>NW_027110638.1:120594-135433 GCF_000696795.3 Halyomorpha halys | reverse complement strand
GCCTTATTATTTTTTTATTTTTACAAAAATTATTGTTATAACTTTAACACTACACTGCCAGTCAGATCGAATAGTGATGAGGCTTGTGAAGAGATAAGGTTGGTAAAGAGATGAGGTTGGCGAAGAGATGAGGCTTGTGAAGAGATGAGGTTGGTATAGATATGAAGCTTGTGAAGAGATGAAGTTGGTGAAAAGATGAGGTTGGTAAAGAGATGAAGCTTGTGAAGAGATGAAGTTGGTAACGAGATGAGGCTTGTGAAGAGATGGAGTTGGTAACGAGATGAGGCTTGTGAAGAGATGAGGTTGGAATTTCTAAGGTATAAGCTACTGTACTTTCAACTGCTGGTAACTGGAAGTGGAATTTCGAGTAAATTTTATTTACGAATTTATTATTATTTTTATGAATTCATATATTCCAATTCAGGTAAAATCTCTAACATCAAACGCGTCCAATCCTCCTAGTCAATGCTCCTAACTATGTAATCAACAATAATCTTAACATCCCATTTGCCTCTGACCTTAGTAAATCCAATTGCTACAATCCTCCCCGAACATATTACAGACGTATTGTGAATAATTATATTGACGTCTGCGGCTAGTGCCTGCACTTATCCTCCACTGGCTTTTGATACCCAGTGGTGGGGTTGTGAGAAGCATGGAGATTTTCTATATTCCTGTGTTCTCTTATCCTTTTTACTATTGGACGTTAATATACGACATAAAGTTGTTTAAGACAATAAAAAGGAAAAAAAATATCCCAATTTAAATAAGATGTAGTTGATTATAAAACCGAAGGGAAAAATTTACTCATGCTTATTATTACCGCGGTTATTAAGAAGATTAGTGTATCTTATCTTGATCAAAGTGGGTACTTCTTCTTCAGGGTAATATTTGTTTGAGACACTCTATTAAAAAATATTAGTAAATATGAGAAATAATTTGACTATTGTCTGATAAATTATATTCCATATTTATTTGATATTGATAACCGATAAGGTGGATAACCACATGACAGTCCAAGAATAAAACGTTTCCAAATTAGAACTGCTATGACCTTTCAAGATAAAGTTTTGATTTGTCGGTAAAGTTTTCGACAGGCGGGTTGTAAAACGTTCCTTGCGGGGCTGAGGGCTTTGTTATCTCTTGCGATCTGTCTCCGCCCCTGACAGATTAGATTTCAAAAAGTTTCCTTTCCAAATAAAAACCTTTTTTTCGGTTGACAGAGTGGTTTTGATTATTCGTAATTATCTTCCTCCGAAAAACAATAGCATTTATCCGACTTAAATAAAATATTTATATTTTGGCAAAATTTTATTTCTTTAAATGTTGGGGGTGCGCAATGGTTTTATCCATATTCAATTAGAGTTCGCAATCTGATTAACACCCAACATTTATGCTAAAAGGAAAAGAAACAATCACTAAAAAACAAATCAACATTAATTATGTGAGTAATATCTTAATAATTTAGGTTCATTACTGGATGAGGTTGTACTGACGTATTATATAATGGTCTAATTTTCATTTTCAGGAAAATTTGGCTATAACTGGAAAACTGAGCATCTCGAGGAACATTCTAAATAATCAATGCGCAGCAAATCAAATGCAAAGATTAATATATTTTCTGTAAAGAAGACTTTAAAAAAAGTCTTTGTCGGATTCATATTGGTAAAGATACAGAAATAAATCTTTACATTTCACTTTTATTCCAAAGACATGAGGAAAGTAGACAGGAATACACATATATGTAATTTATTTTATTTATATTTTATACGCCATAACCCCTGATGAAGACCTGAAATTCAGGTCGAAACGTGGGCATAAAATAAATAAATATGGTTTTGTTCTTTGTTGACCGCACCCCCCGACAAACTTCTCCAATTATTTATATTGTACTGTATTGCTACCTCATTTATGCCAATTTGTGAAATGCGGTGGTGTTACCCTAAAGGTTACTTCCCTATTGCATGTTCAGGTTAGAAAAGGAAAGTCGAATTATCATTCCATAAGGATGCTGTTAAAGCCACCTCAAATCGACTATGTCTTTTTGTTGGAAGGCTTTAAAATGAACAAAAAACAAACTGGCTCGGATTAAACATTTATTTGGCCAATTTAAACATTTGAATACTAAAAACTAACACATAAACAAAATATAACTAATAATGAATAAAAGGGCCTTTCAGATGAAAATAAAATAGTTCGATAAATTATGAAAATGAAAATAAAATAAACTAATTTACAAATAAACAATTAATATGTAAAATAAATACTGGTCGACGGTTGATCCACTCCGATAGATCAGAGGAAGATAGTTTGCTTGTCGAGATGTGCAGGTAGAAGCTCCATTGCTAAATACTCCGCTGCAACTCTCAAACTGGTCCAAAGTTGGTGCAATGGCTTACAAACAGTCGATGTCCCGAAAGCTAAGATGGCTGCACTGGCACTCATTGAGAGCAGACAGTGTCTAGTTGTTTTTATTAATTATACGAGCCGATTGATTAGCAACAACTCATATTGCACTCGAAGGCCAGAAACGCAGAAAAGGTCTGGTTTCGAACTGTAGTGACGACTAAAACACTCAACAAATGTTCAAACTATTAAACTATAAACGCAGACAGGGCTGCTGATGACGCTATCACGGCCACTAATAAGTCGCAACTGCTCTAAAAAAACTAAGATGGTCTGTCCGTTGCTAGGTGACGCAACAATGATCACCCCTAGCAACTGTCTCTATTACTCATTATTACATACAAATATAATTACACATTTTTCTTTTCAAGTAACTAAATCTAAATAAAACAATATAAATAAAAATAAATGTAACTAAATTAAATACTAATAAAACTATATAACTAAATCTATAAAACTAAATACTAAAAATATATAGATATTTAAAAAATATAACTTTTGAATTGGACAACTTCGGAGGCTCAATACGTGCATTACGATCGGCCTTTTATTGCATCTTTTTAAGAGTTCTAAGGAAATGAATTGTGAGACTTTTTTGGTTAGCGAACACATATAATGGTTTATGGAACAATGCAAATCCCTGAAGGGAGAGATACAATGCCTCGAATCTCATACGAGCAGACACACAAAGGTTAATCTGAGGAGTCTGGTGGTGTGTGAATGGTCATCGGAGCTACTCTCTTTACCGAATGTACCGACAGGTGTTGATGAGTAGTAGCCATGAAGTCGTAATTAGTGTTACGACGTGACGTCTGACGTGAGGTTGCGACGTCAGTTACGACATTAAAATGAGACCAAAAATGTAAATATTAATCCGACAATAATAGTACAAAACATTTTTCAGCTGAGCTGATCGAGGACTTGGGATAAAATAATACTGTGCTATCTCCACTCTAATTTTTCAGTATGATATGAGTTTCATTTTTAATATTCAAAATATTAATATTAATGTCTGTAAAAAAAAAGTTACGAATATATGGATTAAGGCTTTATGAAAACGAAACTTATTATCACTTGGTAATATTTTTTTCATTTTAGATAATGTAGTATAGTTAGATTAATTATATTAATTTTCTTATATTTCTATCCTATTATCCTCCTATTCTGCTAACATGTTATCCTGATATCCTGTTATCCTCCTCTCCTGTCAAAAATTAAAACAAAATTTCACTTATTTATTTTAATCTAAATAAATTTTGATAAGACTGAATACCCGACAGTTAACTGCAAAGAGGCCGTGAACCTTCAGATTAATGGAAGTATATGTAAAAAGGTAGACTCATTCAAATACCTGGAGTAGTAGATGGGAACGGTGAGTCGGAGCCAGAGGTTAGGTGGGGAGCTAGTTTTGCAAGAAGGTTGACTAGAATGTTGTACCCAGTCCTCTAGAATACGGTCACCTCAACAGACAACAGTAGGCAAATTTTCAGAAGTATTGTTGAGCCCTCACTTAACTATACCGCAGAAACCTGGACACAACCCAGGACTCTACTCCAAAATACAAGCAGCAGATATGGATTTCTGGAGGGGATGCCTAAGGATTACCCGCCTGGATAGAATCAGGAATGAGGATATTTGAAGCAGGCTAGGGGTGACCGAAGGAGTTCCTGAGAGGGTTGGAATGAGCAGACTGCTATGGTATGAGCACTGTCAGCGGATGCATGACGTAGGTGGTGGATGAGACTTCTGCAATGGGAACAACCAGGAACACGGAGGTGAGGAAGAACCCGGTGGAAGAACTGCCCGGAGGAGGACATGGCCGGTAGGGAACTTGAGGAGGAAGATTGGTGGGACAGAGGGAAGTAGAGGGACGCTCTGACTTAGACGGGCAAGCCAATGATGGAAAAAACCTGCAAAAATAAAAAAAAGTAGAGTAAAGTTACTATAATCTAGGACCTCTATAAAATCTAGACATTTAAATAATTGATTGTATCACTAAATTTGTACCGCTACACTTATGTAGTGCAACCCATAAAACTACTTTTACTAGACCAACGGTTGTGCAAGGAGGTGATTTAGTCAGAATTACTTTCGACAGACAGATTTTTCTCTGATTTGTTTGGCTATGATCTCTGACTATGAGAAGTCTTTGAGAAGTGGACCCCAGAGGGCCCCGAACCCTCAGGATTTTTTGATTTTTGAACTAGAGGCAGGATAGCACAATAAAAAATATTATAAAATAATATAGGTCAAACAGTGAAACAAATTAATAATTATATGATAATAATTAGGCTAATTATTAGGCGTAAGGCTATTTACGCGCCTTTTTTTCAACGAAGGTTTTTGTGGAATCATTTAAAATTTAAAATGAAAGGTGTTCCTATTTTAAAATCAATAGAGATGACTCCTGAACCGGATAATATTTGTTAATTCGATGGATACGAGATATGGATACGATGGATACGAGATATGCGGAGTGACATTCTCACATTGAAAAAAAATAAACTAGTAGTTTTTTGCGGGTCCCTCGAAAACCCCGAGCTCCAGGGATTTAGCTCTTCCAGTCCATCCCGGCCTTTTTCTTTTTATTTAGTTGTTTCGGATTCCATCCATTCATGTTTTATCAATACTAAAATATGATGTAATTGCATTTGGTAAAAGCATCAATATCATTGGTGTTTTTCCAACAACGATCTTGTTTGTTGATTGTGTTTTCTAGCCCAATAGCGTTATTAATGTCTAAAAAAAAGTTGTTTTCCAGCTAGTGGAATTTAGTTGCTGCCATATACATTGCAATTTACTGCCTGTCCCAATTCCCCCTACGTCCTTCGTTGTGTGAAACATCATTCACAAAATATGAAAATTTACAGCGCCCTCGCTCTTCTTTCTAAGAAATATCGTTTACAACTACCTCAGAGATTTAAAAAAAAATATATATTTCACGGCTGATTTGATCTCCGAAACATCTTAATTGAGCAATAACAATTAATAAACAAAATAATAATAAAGTATAATCAGGCAACACTTCATTAAATTAATATACAAACTCAACTTGAGCATATTAAACTGTATTTTAAAGGCACTTTCCTGTCTTAATTACTAATAATGTATATTACATAATACATTTAGTAAATCTGATCTAAGTTAAATTGGAGTGTTACAGGCGTGTAGAGAAACTACCCATTGGTACCACTCTGATGACATTTTACATTAGCTGGTCTCGTGGCCATGTTCTTTTCAGGCACCTCGGAGGATTGTCAGGAATGGAAGAGGATGCAAGATTAGAAACTAAGGGGTTTGAGTGGTTAGAGAGTTTATAATGGAAGGAGTGATATCTGGTTCGGACTAGATCGATTACGTAGGGAACATTAAGGTCTTTATGTATGATTTTATTTGTGACAAAGTAAGGAGCATTGAGGATTTTACGTAGGATTTTGGATTGTAAGGATTGAATACGAGAAGAATTCGAAGGTTTAGTGGAGCCCCAAAGCTCAACTCCATATGTCCAGATTGGCCTTATTACAGTCGTGTAGATCAGTCTTTTGAAATGTGTTGGAAGTTTAGACCGTTTGTCTAATAAGTGCTGTAATAGTCGAAATCGACGTGCAGTTTCCTGTCTTTTCAGTCTACTGTGAGGATTCCTGGTTAATCGCTTGTCCAAATGTAGTACAAGGTAGCGGATCTGTTCGACAGGGGTAAGAGTAACCTTCTTAAATTTGATTTCATTTTTTAGAATAATTTTATTTCCAACAATTTATTTATAAAATACTTAAATGAATACTTTATGATTTAATATATACTATGTATATCTATGTGCATAGATATTCCATTATAATGATGTAGTACTATTTTTTTTCCTTTTTCAGGATTTAGAAAGTTGTCGAAATTTCACTGCTGTTAAATTCAGGTAATAATATTTTCCCAATAAAAATTAAATCATATTTATCGTTAAACTTAATAACAAATTTTATCCCATGTATGTCTCAAAACAATTTATATTTCATTATAAGTCCAACGTTTAGGCCAACTCGAATTTCCGTTCAAAATTATCCTATTCACTGTAAATTTACAGTATTATACATTATCACAACAATTTATATCAAAGATTGTTGTAACATAGAATAACAAAATAGGGCAATTTTGGACTGAAAGAATTGCCTATGTAAAGTTGGCAGAAACGTTGGACTTGAAAAAAAAAATCATAAATATTTGCCATTTTAGTAAATATATATTTAAAATATACTGTAATATATAGGCAGCTCGGAGGTGAACATCAGTTATGACTATTTTATATTTTACCAATTTAGCAGTCTTACACTTGTTGCTTTACCTAAGGACCTAGATCAGCAAATGTTGAGGCTAACATGTTAAAATAAATTTTAATGGCATGAAGTTACGAATATTACGAAGCTGAAAATAGAGAAATATTTTCTTTTTAGAGTGTAATTCTAGAGAGCCCAGTGGAGCTTTTGAGATCTTTGAAACCGGTCGTGACGAGCTGAAGTTCGATGGGAGGAAATGTCTGGAGTTATCTTGTTTATCTCAATTCTTTGTGACGGGTCACTGTCTGCTTTGGCTGCAATGCCAACAGCTGTCAGTCCATGGTTCGAGCGCTCCAGTCGCTATTCAACTGTATCTTAGATACTATCTATATCATCGTAACTACATTATGGAAAAATAATTAGTTAAAAAGAAAAATATCACGCGTGTCCACTCACGACAACTATTATGAGTGATACCATATACTATAATAGAGAAACCGTTATGAGTGATATAGTAGATAAACTATAATGAGTGATATAGTAGATAAACTATTTTGAGAGATATAGTAGATAAACTATTTTGAGAGATATAGTAGATAAACTATTTTGAGAGATATAGTAGATAAACTATTGTGAATGATATAGTAGAAAAACTATTATAAGTGATATAGTAGAAAAACTATTATGAGTGATATGGTAGAGAAACTATTTTGAGTGATATAGTAGAAAAAATGATTATGAGTAATATAGTAGAAAAACTATTATAAGTGATATAGTAGAAAAAACAATTATGAATGATATAGTAAAAAAAAAACTATTATGAATGGCAGACAATGGAGGCATTCAGTCATAAAACATTTTATCTGACATGTTTTTATTCATTGAAATTTTTGGTAATATCTTATTTTTTAAAGATGATTTCAAAATTTTTGAAAAAAGTGTTCGATTTTTTTTTAACGGCAATATAATGTGTTAAGAATTCTGGTTAGCGATAAGAAGTTGTAACTGATAAAGATGGCTTCTCGACTCACTCTGTTTCTTAATGATATGTAAATTAAATCCAATATTTTCAATGTTGAACAGTTCTGACAAGAGCTTTTTAGTACAAGAGCCCAAGAGGAGAAAAAAGGTAGTTATCTTACCCCAATTTTTGTTTACTTTAATGAAAACTATGTATAATTAATAGTCAAAATTTATGAGTCTGCCAAGTATGGGTAGGGGGAATAAAAAATGGCGGATGTTTCAAAGCGATAAAAAAAACTAATTTCATTTCATCAATTTCATTCAGAGCTCTATATAATTAAAAGAAGGAACAAGACAAGAAAACCTAAGAGAACATCATTTAAAGAAGAGTAAATTTGCTAAAATATTAGCCCTAATAGAAATATTTACGTTAAATAGTTTTTGAGATATAGCTTTTTAAAAAGCAACATTTCATAATAATATTGTTTGGGACGTACTGAAACATCAGTGATTAGTGAATTTATTTTGAAAAATTTATAGCTCAAAAACCATTTGACGTACAGATGTCTATTAGCACTCAAATTAAAGCTAGTTTAATGAGCTATATAGTAGTTTATGATGTTTATCTTCGCAAGAGTAATAGTTTACATGAAATTTGCTAGAAATTAACATTTTGTGAATTTATTTTGTCAAATATCATAAAAACTACTACTCCTAGAAAGGTAAATATAATTTTAATTATAAATCAATTAATTTCAGAAAATATTATGAATACTACTATTCCTATGAAGGTAACGGTTAGAAACTAATTTATAGTACATTTAACTAGGTTTAATTTGATTCCTAATAGACATCTTTACGTCACATAGTTCCTGAGATATAGATTTCTCAAAATAAATTAACTAACTACTAATCTTTCAGTAGATTTTTAAGAAATTTTGCTTTTTAAAGCTATATCTCGAGCACTATTGGATGTAAATAGCTCTCTTAGAGCAAATATTTCATCAAATTTACCGTTCTTTTAATTATGTTCTCTTGGATTTTCTAGTGTTGTTGATAGTTTTAAGATATAGAGTGAAAAAATAATGGTTTTTTAAGGTTTTGAAACAGCCACCATTTCTTATTCCCTCTACCTATACTTGGCAGACTCATCAATTTTGACTAGTAATCATACACAGTTCATTTAAGTAATCAAACTTTGGGGTGAGATAATTGCCTTTTTCACTTCCCGGCTCTATTTGGTGATAGCGATGCTTACGATCCCAAATATGATTTTGCGTGCAATCAAATTGGAACCAGGTTACCCCTAAAAATGATATGAAAAAGTGCCTATACTTTTTGGTCTGTTTTATAGTAAAACATGGTTTATGCAGTAGATGTCATGTTTTACAGTCTCTTTGTCATTTAACCTACTTAACAAAAGTTGATTTTTACATTTTATTTCTCCAACTATGATTGAAGTATGTGATAACTGGGCTTGGTAAACGGATATATAGTTTGTAATTTGGAATCAACTTTAAAATGATTCTTTGTATTCCGTAGAGTACAAATTTGTCCTAAATAGAATATTTTATATGCTGCAATTAACACATTTTACACACGCTGTCATGACAGTATCATCGTCGTGACAGCATTGTCGCACTAGGTCTTGTATTATTGCTGTCATGTTAAAACACGATTAAACGCTAACAACAACTTCAAACCACACTAAATGTCAGATAAGATGTTTTACAACCGAGTATTTTTAGTATTGTAATAGATGGTATCTGACATCTTTTAACATTGTAATATATGGTATCTGTCATCTTTTAATAGTGTAGTACATGACAAATAATAAGATAATAGGAACTCATATTAGGATGAAAAGCATAATATCTGCCAGTACCCCTTCTCTATTATTTGTTCTATGTCTATAAAATAACTGTGAGTAGCAGGTATTAATTTTTTTTTTTCAATACATTCAAAATCATTGAGTAATATAATGTTGTTATAGCTAAGTACCAAATATTATTTTCAAAACCTAACAATCGATCTTTCACATGTTTTTTTTATTTTGTTAGTTACTATGTTTTATTACCGAGCTCCTCGACTGTTATTGTTATTGTTATTTTACAAGTCCGTTTTTATTCCCTCAGGTTGGTATTTTTCGTCCTCGAAAAGGAATAGATTTGTTTTTGTATTTTTCGCAACAGTAATTCCATTTCGAATAGTAGCTTAGTCAGTTTTTCCCTCTAGTCTTTATATTCTACAGAAATAATAAGATCTCATTTAAATTTACTTCTTTGTTTTTTCTACATACTTTTGTATACTTTAAATTTAACATTGCTCGGATGACCTCAACCCGAGCGAGGATCGATTCAGGGTCAAGAATTGGGACTAAAGTTACTATACTAATGTGGGTGGCTTCCAATTCTAATTACGTACAGGCTGTGCCAGTTTGTCATTACCCTTTCCCTGCTTGAGTTCTAGGATTTTTGGATTTTTTTTAGGGTACTGGGTAATTTTATAATTTTCTCCAGCGCAAAAAACTCTGAACTGTATATATATTAAATAGAAACAGTAAGGTTGTGATGATAAGATGACAAGCTTGTTTGTGACAACCCTTAGTGTTGTTCGCTAGACCAGCGTGACCGAACCTCGCTGCTGGTGAGGAAGCGATAACGCCGTGCTGCACACTCTAGCTCTGAAGATGGCCTGGTAGAGAAGGCCGAAATAGTACTTGAGTGGGAAAAACCACACAGACTTGTAACCAGAAATCTTTGAAAATATTTTTTTTTCCTTATGCTTTTCAACATCACCCTTAATTAGAAATAGGTTTCACGAAGAAAGCATAGTTTTTCTGTGGCGGCAGTGAATATGAACTTGCCAAAACTGCTGGCCAATATTAAATAAATAATTTTTTTTTTTAAATGATATATGCGAAACTAAAGAAAATCCCAAATACCAGCATGAAAGATAATATATCTCTTGATTATCCAAAAATAATATAAGAATTAAAAAAAATATTTCACAAAGGTGTTATTGAAAGGAAAATTTTACTAATAAAAAAAATAATTAAAAAAATATAAGTTGAGGTTTGGAGCTTTGCTATTGCACTATTTCTAGCTTGGCAGGTCACCCAGTGATCTAATCTTTCGTCTCGCCTTTGATCAACAGTTGATATTTTAAACTATGTCACTATGTTATAAGGGCTGAGCAACTTTTATTTACGCAAACTGTCTCTGAAGAATTGTCTCTTGGACCCTATCACTTATTTAGACTGACTGTGGGAACTTGGCCCGTAGAAGTTTGCATTAATCCGTAAAGCACTTACTGTATACGAATTTAATTCCTATTTCATATACATACAAACAATATATATTATTTGTATATGTATGTAAATATATACGAGTATATAATTTTTTAATGTTCGTGTATTTATATATGTTCCGGGTAACCTACGGCAACCGAAAGGTTGAATCGGAAAGGCTGCATAGGAGTAGCGCCCCATGTGGCCAACAGCCAAATCTCACCTCCTCCAGCGCTCTCTGTGAAGAGAAGCAACCCAGACTAAGGTGAGAAGAGAGCCATCTTGTCTTCGGGTAGAAACAGTGCATCATTTCTTTGTCTCTCATCAGGAATCTACAATGGGCGAGTAGAACTCTTGGAGTTGTTCTCAGGAGCAGAGGGAAGAGAAGCATGAGAATGTGGAGGGAAAAAGAACCATGGAGTAAGTTAATTAACATTCATCACCACATAGTAATCATCATCAACCACCTCAATTTTAGATCTACACTCTCCATAGCCCTGTCATTCAAAATTTTACTAATCATCTAAACATAAATGTTTTCTTTCGGCCACCCACTACACCATTTGTAACTTAAACAATAGAATTTTATTTCATTTAATCATATCTGGTTTTTTCAATTATACAGTCCACTCCAACCCAACCAGCTAACCAAAAGTGAAGTGTGTCCGACAATTCGGTTGAGGGCATGCTTCATACAATATATCTGTATATAAACGCACGAATATAAGATTATAGACACCATCTAGTTAACGATGATGATCCCCCGAATAATCTAGGAGTTTTTTCCTGAGGTAGTTCGACAGAATATAAAATCCATCGAGCATGTCTGGAATATGCTTCACAGGTCTGTCTAATGTCAACCGAATATTCCAACCATATTTCAGAAAATGAGGGAAGCTACCCTAGAAGAATGAAGAAATCTAGACCGAGAAGCCATTGATTACTTGATTACGGGTGTGTCAGAACGTGTGAAGGCATTAATTAGAGCGAGAGGAGGCAATAATGGCGACTCATTGTAATGCATCGCCCTAATTTTTAATATTTAAAAGAGTATTTTTTAATCGACTTGGTGACTTTAAGAAGAAAGTAGCTATTTTTGTAAAATATAAAATTTAATTTCTTTAATAAAAACAATATTTTATACAATATGTATTTGATTGTACTTTATGTTATCTAACTCTATGGATTTCTAGCTTTTAGGGGTTAGAATAAACAGTGGTCATGCAAAACCTTATTTGATGCGCGTTTATATAATAATAATGTTTGTTATGATAATATTTTTTGTTTATTTTGGGACTAATCCCTTTAAAATAATATTACTTTCGTCGACAAAAGGCTTTAGTGCCTGAGTATAATACAAAATTGTTTAAAAAAATATAGAACAACATACCATTAACTAAAATAATAAATTTAAGAAGAAGTAAAATAAACAACAATATGTAATATTAAAAAAATAGATAAAACAAAACCATAAAGTATAGGGTGACTAATTTATAATTATATAAATTAAAAAGAATTCAACAAAAATTAACTAAAAATAATTAACCACTGGGTATTGCCCCCCTCATGCCAACTCATGTCATGCCTGAATAGTACAGCTCGTTTGCTGATTGTAAACTAGATTTACAGGTGTAAATAAAAAATTTCATAACAAAAAATGTCAAAAACGAGCAATTATTGTTTATGTAGATACTTAATCAAATACATTGAATGTAATGAAAATATTAAGAGTAGAAAATTGAAAATATCAAAAGTAGAAAAAATAAATCAATCCTCTAACAAATTACAAATCTTAAGGTTATCCTTATCCTAATAATAATTGATAAGAAAAAATGAATATATGAACATATATAATATACATATTTAAATATTCTACATAGATAATGAAACCATATAATAATATTTATGTAAGATTTCTTCTGTATTTCTGTCAATTAACAATTTTCCTTTAAGCTTTTAACTGTTATTCTTTGGAAATTAGATGAAGATTAGGTGATTAGATATATGGGATTCAAAGGTTGAAGGGGGATTAGAGCAAGGAATGAAGCAGGGAATCCCATAAGGAAGAGGAATGGGTGAGGAAATATCTGCCAAAGGCCGCGGTTCGATGTGCTGTTATATATAAGTTTAAAGACCAAGAGCGGGTGTTGTGGGAATGTACTGAGGATATAAATTGGATAACTTGGTAGAGGAAGCATGCAAGGATATTTACGTCGGGTGAATTAACGGCTGCCGCTTCAACTCTTCATAAGATCGACTGACAGAGGCGTCCCAGGGGACACTGAAGAATTATCATTATAAAAAATAAGCGTTGATCAACAAAAGATTTTATGCCTTTAAATAAGAACAAACAGATATATTTAATCCACTATGTACAAATAATAACTTATAATACTGTTAATTATTTCCTTTATCTTATTTATCCATGTTAGGGCTTCTTATTTATATTCTAAGTAACTGCAAAGATTCTCCATATGTACAATGTTTTTTTTTCGTGTTTATTGAGTTTCAAGGGAGACGGAAAGGTTTTTTGGAAACCATTAAGGAAATATTGTTCAATTACGAGATATATGTTAACCAAAATATAACCTGGGAAAAGATTTCCTCGAGGCAAGGGGGAGAAGAAGCAATTATTTGTCAGCAAGATATTCGACAAGTTGCGGAAAATTGGCGGCTCGTTTGGGTGGAGGAAAAAAACCTTTGGGCGTGTTCTGGCTTTGCCGTTTATTGCAAAAGTGTATTTTAGAATCTAGACCATAATATTTTTACAGTATGACATGTGAAATAATATGGGTTATAGAAAAATCATCATCAACAAAAATCATATAGATGAAAAAAAAAAAAAATATTTTTTTAAAACTGTACCCGATAATTTTACATAAATTTGAATTCATATGAGTCATATATTCCAGCTGATCGAATCTCCTCACATTCAATAGTAATTTTTAAAAAAGATATATTTCTCAATAGTTTATATAATGGAATTTTTCAATTAATTCCAATATTTAATTTTATCCCTATATTGATAAATTACCGAGATAAGGAAACTGTAAAACTGTTTTTATTATGAGGTATTAATAGTTGATTATTGAATATTGATCAATTAATTGGTAGATTGATTTTTGATATTACAGTTTGAGCGTATATAGGCAATGATTGTTACCGTACGGTATTGTTTATTTCTCAGCAGAATTAATATAGTGTTTATATTTCTGTTATTTATAATAATAGCACATTCCCAAAATAATAGATAAATTTATATTATTGTGTTGAATTTTAATAATTGATAATTATTAAAAATATGTTGGTCGCAACAAGTAATAAAGTAAACTAAACAAAAGAATAACAAAACGTTTCTACCGTTTGTAGTTATATCTTCCTCTTCTTTGGAGTTACATCTTCCTCTTCTTTGGAGTTACATCTTCCTCTTCTTTGGAGTTACATCTTCCTCTTTGGAGTTACATTACTAGGCAGATATCGGTACTATCATGAATCCGATTTTTTACACTTAAATTGACTTATTCCACTGTACACCGGAAAATAGACCGCATCGAAGTTAAATAACATTAAATGGAGTATTACTGACTCCATCAGAATTGAAGGGATTAGTACAAGAGCGAGGAAGAAAAAAAGGCAGTTATTTCACCCCAATATTTGATTTCTTCATTAAAAACTATTTATAATTACTAGTAAAAATTGATGAGTCTGCCAAATATAGGTAGGGGGATTTAAAATTGGCGGATGTTTCAAAACCTTAAAAAAAATTGATTTTTCATTCGAAGCTCTATATCTTAAAAACTACCAAATCTGAATTTAGAAAATCTGAGAGAACATTATTTAAAAAAGAGTAAATTTTCTGAAATATTTGCCCTAAAAGAGCTATTTACGTCATATAGTTCTCGAGATATAACTTTTTTAA
>NW_027110638.1:116538-119464 GCF_000696795.3 Halyomorpha halys | reverse complement strand
TGAACTAAAACTTTTTCTAAATAATACTCAGCATGGAGGTAATTCCGATTTAATTTAATCTCGTTGAACGGGGCTTATATTGCTAATGGGGCGGAGCAAATATTGAACAGAGTTAAGCTGAATCAGTTTGCTGCTGTGTCAAATAGACCATAAAATTAATGAATTACCATCAAACTGGATTTACATTCGTGTCTTTGCATTTACGTTATGTGAAATTAGTGTTAGAGATTACATTAAAACTTTTTTTAATGCTTATAAATTTTATTTACTTTTACTAATTATATTAGCAAAGAAAAGTTTTGAAGTTAAACAAAAAAAAAAAAAAAAGATGTTATTTTATGTCAATTATTGTTCTTCATAAAATAAATCCTTAAGGAATTGCTTTATTTTTAAATGCTGTCTATTCTTTGTTGTTCCTTTGCACGCCTTCAAGCTTAACTAACTCATACCTCAAAAACTCACAATTAATAAGAGATGTAGGTACTAAAGGCACTCACTTTCATTGACGTACTACGATATAAGCACCACCCATTAGGTACTGGAAAGGAAGCGGGTAGCTGCAAAAATAAATTGGGATAAATAAAATTTAAAACATCGTTTGTGATAACTTTGACTGTAAGTGGAACATATTTCGTATTCATATTCAATTAAGTAGAAAGGCAGCTTGTCAAAGTAAAAAACATAGTCGAAATAAAGAGGAGTAAGATAAGAATTAGCTCAGCGTGTAAGTTCAATCTCAGCGGTGACTTCTAGGCCAAAACTGCAGTGTTCATATTTTCAAAATTTTAAAATTACTTTTATGGTGTTTAGTTTTTCAGAAGTAATTTTTATAATTAATTTTATATTAATATTGATATATTAAAACATTCATATTTTTTTTTCGCGACATATAAAACCGTAAGTAAATTAGATTATAAAAAAAAAATAAAAAATGCAGCGTAAATAAAATATAAATATTGATAATTTAGAAATATTATGTTCTGATTACAATATTCTATATTACATTTTAAAGTTTCTGAAATGGAAATATTTTGTTCTGGATATTATCATTTGGATATTCTTAAAATAATTACTTATGTCCAAAGTTCGTAGAAATTCCATGAATATTTCAAATAGATAAGGACATAAGCAAATATTATTAGTTTACATCCATATTACTTACTTAATAATAGGTTACTCCAGAATTTAGATATTATAATTTTTAACAACATAAAAGAGTTCAATGTTAATACATGAATACTAAGAAGTTTAGTAGTAATGAAAGTAAATCTTAATAAATACATATAATTAAAAAAATAAATTAAATTAAATTTTCCCATAATTTGAATTCTAATACTACATATTAGTGATTTTGTTAATTATTTGCCAATAATAAAAATATAAATATAGTAGATTAATATAAGTTGGACGTAAATATATGTAATAATAATAATCTTCCATTATAAATCAATATGAATTTCTAAATTTCATATATTTTGAAATATTGATGTTCATATCGATATTTTGTTCTTGATATCGCATCTCGCCGCATTTCAAATATTATAAATAATAAGACACGATATATAGAAAACCAATATATATGATATATAGAAAAACTATTACGATATATATATATATATATTTTTATCCAAAATCCTTGATACTCCTTATTATGTTATAAATAAACTCATCCGCAAAGAACTTAACATCCCATTCGTTGCAGATTTGGTCCAAAACAGATATGCGTCTTATCATTCCAAACTCCTCAGTCCATCCTAACCCATTAATTCTTAATCTCTCATCCTTAACAATTCCTGATAATCATCCGAAGCGTCTGAATAGAAGATGGCCGCGGGACCTATTTTTTTTTAATAATTAATTTATTGTTATTTCCAACTGTATATACATATATACAACAAGTAAATTTGCTGTAGGTGACATTGTGACATGATACAAACATGTGGAGAATCTACCCACTGATAGAAATCCAATAACATTTCTAAAGGAGAAGATCTCGAGGCCATCTTCTTTTCAGACGCCTAGGAGGATCATTAGGTAATGAAGGAGAAGACAGGCTAGAAACAAGTGGATTTGGGTGGTTGAGAAGTTTGTTATGGAAGAAACGGTATCTGGATCTGGCCAAATCGGCAACATATGGAACATTGAGGTCCTGATGGATGACTTGATTTGTGACAAAGTAAGGATCATTAAGGATTTTACGAAGGATTTTGGACTCTAAGGATTGGATTCTGGAGGAATTTGGTGGTTTAGTGGAGCCCCAAAGCTCAACTCCGTATGTCCAGATACTTTCTAATTTAAATTAATGTTTAAAGTACCACCAACGGGTGGTTCCTTCCCAAGATTTTCAAGTGTAAATGAAACAGTCCACAGATTTACTTATTTATACATTTGTAAATTACATTAAATAAATAAAAAATTAAAAAATATTTCTGTTTCAACTACTCAAGTCTTTGTCTCAGAATCATCAAATAATATCCTTAGATATTTTAATTTAAAAAAAAACTAAATCAGATCATTTATTAATATAGAGCTATTTGTTTCGGCTTTCAAGTGAGTCATACGTTTATCATTCTTATATTCGGTATTTATTTTTTATAAATTATAAGTTAACCATCAGGATCTCAATGTTCCATATGTTACCGATTTGGCCCGAACCAGATACTGTTCCTTTCATGATAAACTTCTCAACCACCCAAATCCACTTGCTTCTAACCTGGCTTCTCCTTCACTACCTAATAATCCTCCTAGGCGTCTGAAAAGAAGATGGCCTCGAGATCTTCTTTAGAAATGCTATTGGAGTTTTATCAGTGGGTAGATTCTCCAAATGTTTGTATCATGTGACTATGTCACCTATAGGAAATTTACTTGTTGTATATATGTGTATACAGTTGTAAATAACAATAAATAAATTATTTAAAAAAATATA
>NW_027110638.1:115795-116473 GCF_000696795.3 Halyomorpha halys | reverse complement strand
ATATATTTTATCGTCTGGAATATTTGGAAAACAATTCACCTGAGAGAGAATCATTGGAACGAATTCGGGTTATTCGAAATGGAAGAAATTGATGAAAAGGGATGTAGCGGGTCTTCCCCACTCAATGCATATCAGATCAACTGTTTGAGATGCAAATTGGAAGGCTCTCGCTGATTGGGTTAACGAGTGTAAAATCCACCATTGAAGAGCTGGCCGTCAAATCCGGTCGCTGGCTAATCTGATTGGTCCGCGTCAAGCAACGGATATTTGGAAATATATTTTGTCACATATCAAAATATTTTATAAGGAGGTGAATATGTGGAAATCAAGATATTTAGATTTAGAAGGCATTTTTCTTCTATGTAACAATTTAAATGAAAAAGTAATTTTATCTTATATATTTTTATTTTCCGTAATTTTGCTGTAGAATCGGTCTACGTGGCTGTCATTAGAATGTATTTTAAAAACATAAGGTGACCTAAGATATGATATTAATTTATTACTTAAATATTAAGTATAATATTAAATATGTAAGACTTTTTATTTTTTTTTTATACCAGATCGGCCTTACATAAGGCCCACATTACATGGTTGATATAACTTATATTATATATATTTTTTAACAGTTGATTATGAGGGGGTATAGTCATAAAAATGACACCCCTAACTATATAAAAT
>NW_027110638.1:104580-115745 GCF_000696795.3 Halyomorpha halys | reverse complement strand
AAGAGTAAATTTTCTGAAATATTTGCCCTAAAAGAGCTATTTACGTCATATAGTTCTCGAGATATAACTTTTTTAAAAAGAAAAATTTCGTAAAAATCTACTGAAAGATTAATAGTTAGTTAATTTATTTTGGGAAACCTATATCTGAGGAACTATGTGACGTACAGATGTCTATTATGAATCAAATTAAAGCTAGTTAAATGTACTATAAACTAGTTTATGACCGTTAACTTCATAAGAATAGTAGTGTTCATAATATTTTCTGAAATAAACTGATTTCTAGTTGTTCGGACAATAAGTTTAATTTATAAAAAATTTCAGAAACAATTGGACGTACTGATGTTTGCCAGTGCTCAAATTAAAGCTAGTTAAATTTACTACACAATTGTTAATTATGTTTATTTTTGTAGGAGTAATAGTTTTTGACGATATTTGACAAAATAAACTCACAAAATGTTAATTTCTAGTTGTTCGTATAAAATATTGGATTTTTGAAAACATTTATCTCTAGATCCATAAGACGCAAATATGTTTGCCAACACTCAAAATATAGGAAATTTAACTTACTATAAAGTAGTTTATGACATTTATCTTCATAGGGGTAGTAGTTTTTATGATATTCACATATGAATATAATTTTGGCAAATGAAAATTTGTCCGAACAATTATAAATCAATTTATTTTAACAAATTTTTAAGATATAGTGCTGAGAATGAAAAATTAGTTTTTTTTATCGCTTTGAAACAGTCACCATTTTTTATTCCCTCTACTTATACTTGGCAGACTCATCGATTTTGACTAGTAATATATGTGGCAGCCATTCGCCAGTGTCATCCTCGCGCCATAGATCTTGTTCATTACTTATTGTTATGTTTGGTTAATTATACTGTTTGAAGTGAAATAAATATTTTTAAAAAGTGATATTGAAGAATTTATTACGTAGCTTCGAAACCCGATCGAAATTATCATTTAAATGTGGCATTTCTGTTTCAACTGCACATAAGCCTGCATCCAAAGAAAAACTAGTTCGGGAACATTGTTAAAAAAAAAAAACTTTTGAAGGAAGATGGTACAATCTTCTATTTACAAGTTATAACCTATATATATAAATTTCGTAAAAATCTACTGAAAGATTAATAGTTAGTTAATTTATTTTGGGAAACCTATATCTGAGGAACTATGTGACGTACAGATGTCTATTAGCACTCAAATTAAAGCTAGTTTAATGGCCTGAGGATTGTTTTAAATATAAGAACAGTTGTTTCCTGTTTTAGTTTGGAATTTCTGTTTAGAATAGGATATAGCATGTATGTAAGACTTGATATTAATTTATTACTAAAACATTAAGATATGTAAGACATGATATTAATTCATTACTTTAACATTAAGATTTGTAAGAGATAATATTAATTCACTACTTAAATATTAAGATTTTAAAGACATGATATTAATTTAGAAATCAATTACTACTGTTATTTCTCATATTGTACTCTACAAATACCCTCTTATTCTATTTCTTTTTTTTTCCTGCAACAGTCCACAACCAGTTATGATCTAATTTAATATATGTTTTAGAATAAGCTAATAATTTATTAATAATTTAAAAAATAATCATCCTGGAGCCAAAATGGTCTGGATACATCCCAATAAGCACTCGTTAAGACTTTGCTTATCGAGTTGACTCAATATTATAAGCAAGATATTGATAACCTTCTTTCATACTGCTGCTTAGCACATTTCCACAAGTTTTGTGAGATGGCAACACTGCGTGGGCAACACTGACGGGCGAGAGCGGGCGAAGGTTTGTTTTGTTTTTGAATTTGTGGTGATAATATTAGTGCCTGTGTGTATAATTGTCCCAGTTTGGTGGAAGCTATATTAATTGTGTTTTTGCCTATGTGACTGGATAAACTCTTATTTACTTCTGAGTTGTGGGGGACCTTTTCTTTTATGATTGTCATTATTGTCTAACCAATAATGTAAGTGTATTTAAGCTAATATAATATTGAGATCTGATGGTATTGTTTATTCTTCATCTCTCTTATTTTTTCCATTAAAAAAAACTATAAGTTTCACGAAAAACAAAATTAAAGGTTCTCTTTAAGACAAAGTAATTAAAAAGTTGTAATTTTCCTAAAAGAGAGAAACTCTAATTGTAATATTCGTAAAGGTAGTGGAAATGTACTTAGCATCACTGTGAACTAGGTCATCTAAATAATTAATAGAAATGTAACTTATTTTTGTTAAAAGTAAAATGTGTTTTTATTAATTATGAATTCATAACATCCGCCTAATTTTAACATATTTATCTCGTTTTCAACTAAAGTTCATATTAATGTATATAAAACTGAATAGAATTGTAAATTAAGCATCTTAATCCTAAAAACAGAAACGAATTTCCTTGATTTCCTCAGTATATACTTACATACACCATATATCCTATCCTAAACAGAAATTCCAAACTAAAACAGGAAACAATTGTTCTTATATTTAAAACAATCCTCAGGCCACTGGTGATGTACGGCTGTCAAGTCTTGGGGGCGGCATCCAAAGCTACAATCTTTTCAAAATGAAGTCCTAAGAATCGCAGTTAATGCTCCTTGGTTCATAAGAAATAGACAATTGCATCGCGGATTACATATGGAGTTAGTAGAGGATTATATCAAAAAACGGTTCATGAAGTTCCATTTGCCGAAAGTTAAAGGAGCAGTGACCTACAACCTGGAAAACCCAACCTCAACCCGAAGACTGAAGCCCAGACTGCTGCAGTACATTCTTTTATAAATTTTTAATAAATATAAAATTAATTCATAGTCATACTACCTCTATTTATTTATAATTATTATTCATTTTATTCATTATTATTAGTTTTTTATGTATTTATTTCCTTGATTTTCTCAGTATAAATATACATTCGTCACTGTCAGAAGTATGGGTTTTTTATATCATAATTTCATTGCAAAATTTTATGTTTTAAATATGCCAAAATTACTGTCAGAGGTTATTTAAAATTTATTAAAACAGATATACTGTAACTGAAAATTTATTAAGGTCGTATACGTTTAAATCAATATGGTAGTATAGGTACATAATGTTAAATTATTACTTATCAATAGAATTAAGGAAAATAATTCCTATACAATACATATATTCTTCACATCTTTGTAAAGATTTTGCTTTTTCCATTGTCCAGTTTTCGGCTTTGTCCTTTCACCGCATTCAGATTATTAAAATTATATATTGATCTGCGTTACCCAAACAAGCAAATATTCTTAAGAGTTTGATTAGGGAATTTATTCAAACATTGAAGTATACATAAAGTTTTTTTGGTAAAAGTGAAATAATTGGTGTGAAACGTAGCCTCCAACACTAAGGAAAAAGCAGCAACTTAAGGTTTTAGAAAATAAAGTATTACCTACGTAAAAGATTCTGACTGAAATTAATTAGTCAATGGGAGAATTTAGGAGGCTACATTAAGTTGAATTGATGGAACTGCACCCGTTAGATATGATTCACATTATAGCATTGTGGCGAATATGATGGCAGGTAAGGTTCTGGGACTTTATGAACATATCCCTAGAATGTTAATAAAGACTGAACCGAAGGTTTCACGTCTGAGGAGGCCGAAACGTAGATGGGAGGATTGCGTTAAGAATAATTTAGTAGATTAAGGTTTAGAGGGTCGATTGGTGGTATTAGTATCGAACCTTTGGCTTCACAAAAACTTTAATTTTATTGGTATCATTATTATTACTAAAAAAGCTTAATGTGTTTTCGTGATTGATAGAAATTTTCACATTTGTTTTATTTTTTATTGTAAACATATTTAATTCTGTTTCGACTAATACTTAATTTTAATATTTTAATTCTTAATTTAAAAACAATTTTGATCCCTTTTTATCTCTCAACTTTTATTATTTAAAATTATTCCAACGTTTCGGCCCTCATGCCCTCTCAGAAAATATAAATTATACTGTCAATTTCAAATCAGATTCTAAGGGACTAAACCACCATTATTCTGAAATTTTGAGCAAAATAAATATGTAATTATTATATACAAAAAGTTGATAAACAAATGTTCAAATCCTTAAATTGTACAAATGTATATATGGAATAAATATACACTAATAAAAGTATGAATAGATGAATAAATATGTTAAAAATAAAATAAAAAAGGGGGGTATATGTATGTTTAAGAAAAATACACATAAAATAAGAATAAATTAATTATGGATTTTCAATATATTAAAAAATGTATGTGTTATAAGCAAAGTAATTAATAATGAATATTAATTAAATGATATTAAAAATGTAAATTAATGAAAAAAAATTATTGTTATATGATAAGGTGATAAACTGTTATATTATATGATAAGAGTCCTAAGCTGTTGAAGGTAGGTTCTGTTTTTAAGTTGTAAATGTAAGTTAAGGAAGAAAAGTGTTGTGTAAAAAAGGTTTTAAATCTAAGAAAAAATTTTTTAGAAAAAGTTATGTAAGTAACAAATCTATTTAAAAACAAAATTTTATAATGTTATTATTTTAATGATTAATTTATTTTAAAGATGGACAAAGACAATTAGCCTGCAATTTTAAGATTGTGAAAAAGAAATGACATCAATATATAAGATAGAGCCAAAGAAATCAGTGTGTAGTTGAAGAAATGATGTAATTGGTATATAAAAATTAAAAAAAACTTTTTGTAGGTAGTATCCTTGAGAATGGCCTGAGGGCGTTGGAAAAATTTTAAAGAATAAAAGTTGAGAGATAAAAAGGATCAAAATTGTTTTTAAATTAATAATAAACTAAATCACTCTCAAACAAGCATATATAAATTAATTAATCTAAACTTGTATTTAAGTTATAAAAAAATGTGACAGGATTGTAAATTATTTTTTATAAAATAATTCAATTAAATTACCCTGTTTGTTATTTTATGAATATATATAAGTCGGTGCTAGAAGAATGCTGTTTTATAAAATTGAATTTGTTTGTGTTTTGAATTTCTCACGAATTCTGTCAGAGATAATTGGATCGAGTTATTGAAAAACAGGTAAACAGTACCGGAAAATTTAATAAGGTTCTAGGGTAAGTTCAGATTAATGTAAATGTGTAGAGATAATATTTACCTTGTGATGAGAATTAAAGTGTTTGATTTTGTTTATATTTTTATTTAAATTAAATTAAAGGAATATTTGATTTTATCTTAATTATGAAAGATCGTAATATGCAGTAACTGAGACTATAAAACCATTAACTTTTAATTAAAGTGCTATACTTTAAACTGGTGATCACCAATTATAATTTAATAGATACAATATTCTATGACAATTCACACTAGTGATAAACTAACTTTACGAAAAATACAATTAAAGTTGAAGGTTATATCTTTTAGAAGAATTTCAACATTTCAATTAATGTATTGACAGATTCAGATTTTATATCTAGATCCGAAAAGTCAAAATTTATGTACATAAAAGAGAGAACCTTGCACTTTTCATAACGTTAGTGGAAATGTAGGCTATCAAAATACGAAATTTCTAAAAATTGATTCAAATCTTATAAAATCAGCCTGAAATAATCCATTTTAGCCAAAATCTTCAATTTACAATGTATTAAGCCACCTCAAATCGACTCTGTCTCTTTTTAGGAAAGCTTAAATGAACAAAATAAAAAAACTGGCTGGGATCGAAACATTTATTTGTTAAGTAAATACAAACAAAAAACATAAATTAAAATAAAAAAAGAAACATTCAAATATAGAACAAACATTAAAATAAAAAGGTCTTTCGATTTAAGCAAAATTATAATTAAAAAAACAAACGAAATTTATAAATTGCTGATTATAATTTTCAGCATTCAAGTGTTCGATTTAATATTTGTGCCATTCAACCTGTTGATTATAAAAAGTGAAATACTAATTATATTGTTTTATGATCATATGCCTAAAGTTAATTTTTTAACCATAACTTACCTTCAACAAAAAAGTTACATTTGTCATACTACCTATTATTGTAGTCCATGGGTTCCAGCCTTAGAGGTTAAATCATTGATTTAAATTAGAAGATTCCGTTGCCATCTTCTTTTCAGACGTCTAGGAGGATTATCAGGGATTTTTAAGTATTTAGCTTGGAACAGGACCGAGAAAGGGGAGGATGAGAAGATAAAAGAAGAGGATCGACAAGAACAAATTCAAAACTATAATTTTATTAACCATAGCCACTTCTTAATTTTTTAACTCTCTAACACCATTTCACCTAATTTTGTCATATACAGATATTATTTTTTTTTTGATACTCAAGAAATAAATATTTATTTTTTATTTATAACTTAATTTATTTTCTCCCCTTAATCATACAGTTATCATTCACAGTAACAGTAACAGTTGTAAGCCGTGAATATTTTGTTTTGATAACATCTCTTTAGAGAGAATGACATAAAACCATGTTAACTTAGCTTACAAATATGCTAGATATTACTGATAATGATAGCATGTAAGCAAATCCCTGTTTATATCCAACCTCGATTTATTATTATTTTTCAATGAAATGATCACATTAAAATATATATATATATATATAGCATGAAACAGAAATATTTTCTCTGCAAACTTTCACATTTAATGTATTTCATTTCCAGATAAAATGATATTGAAAAGAATGCCCAGAGGTATTCCCAGTAAAAGCATGGGTTTCGTTTAGGGACCATAACTTGTTTGTTAAAAATGCTATTTTTTTTTCCACTTTTAAGGAGTCCAAAAGCCACTATTTACTACTAAATATTATCTTTTTTTTGTTTTATAAAACAACTGAATTTGAATAACAAATAAGGAATATCCATGATTTTTAGTTTCATTTGCTAAAGTGTGCTTAGTCCAGAAACATTTCCTTCTTTTAGCATGTTAGACGATATAACACATAACATAGTTGATAGTCTGCTAAATGTAGAATGACGTCACACAACACACCAGCTGAGCTTCACACCATTTTGCCTGTTGACGTTTTGATAGGTTAGTTGCGCCTAGTTCGTATTTATTTTTAAAATATATTTACAACTGTACATAAAATACATCTGGTAAATTTGAGGAAATCATAATGGTAGCATGTAGAGAAACTACCCATTGGTAGCACTCTAGAAACATTTCTACAATATAAGGTATCGAGGCCATCTTCTTTTCAGACCTCTCGTAGGATTGTCCGGAATAAAAGAGGAAGCATGATTAGAAACTAATGGGTTTGAATGGTTAGGGAGTTTGTAATGGAAGGATTGATATCTGGTTCGGGCTAGATCGCTTACAAATGGAACATTAAGGTCTTGTGGATGATTTTATTTGTGACAAAGTAAGGAGCATTTTGTATTGTAAGGAATGGATAAGAGAGGAATTCGAAGGTTTATTGGAGCCCCAAAGCTCAACGCAGTATGTCCAGATAGGCCTTATAATTGCCATGTAAATGAGTCTTTTGTAATGGATTGGAAGTTAGACCGTTTGTCTAGAAAGTCGAAATCGAGGTGCAGTTTCCTGTCTTTTCAGTCCTGTGTGAGGATTCCAGGTTAATCGTTAGTCCAAATGTAGTCCAATTGTGCGGATCTGTTCGACAGGCGTAAGGGCAACATTATATCAATAGGTTTACGACGTAGAGTAATGATAATTTGATGAAATTTGTTGGATTTTATTTTAGTCATCCAATTACTACACCATTCTTCGAGGGATGTGATATGGGATTGAAGAGTTTGGAATGCAATTAAAGGATTATTATTAACAGCGAGCACACGTGTCATCGGCATACGTGGTGAGGATAGTGTTACGATTGGTTGGGATGTATGCTGTATAGCTTATGTAGAGGATGGGACCGAGGATATTACCCTGATGAACACCAGCGGACTGAAAGAAGAGGGATGAATAGGAACCATTGTGGTTTACTTGGAATAGTTTGTTTGGTTTTAACTTGTTTAACTCTAATAAATTAATGGATAAAAATAATAATTGTAGTAAACTAATAATGGGTAGCGAATAGAGCAATGAAAAAAAAATAACTAGAACAGGAAAAAAGAAACAAGTGGGGTGGAGGAAAGATGATGTGACGAAGATGTTGGAGACCCAGTGGTTGTGGCAAACAAAGCATGAAATAGGATGTTTTGGAGGAATGATAACAAAACAAGTTGCCAAGAAAATTCGCTAGGAGCCCTTCTGCATTTTATATGGTTTGGGAAAAATAAATCCATTATTTTTCGGTAGATGGCTGTAACGATCGATATTTTGTAAAGTATCGATCAAATAATTTCAAATTGATGCTCAAGGTGACATTTCGCAATAAAAAAATTAAGTTGCTGTTTTTTGTTTGGTTCATTCAGTTGCAGGCTTTTAAAGATGGAAGTCAACAAAGAGAAAATTCGATACATTTTACAGTTTCGTGTTCCATCAAGACAACTCACATTTATAGTGACTCGCCAGAAACTCCAGGAACTTGGTTGGGAAGTTTTGATGCATACACCATATAGTCCGGACCTGACACAAAGTGATTATCACCTTTTTCTTGCATAGAAAAACTTGTTGGTGATAAAAAATTTTCATCTAGAGAAGATGTGAAAATCGGTTACTAGAGTTTTTCGGCAATAGAGATGAAGGTTTCTATGAGAGTGTCATTATGAAGCTACCTTTAAAGTGGCAACAAATTATAGAACAAAATGGTGTATGTTTGACACAAATCGAACGATCCGAAACATGTTAGATAAAGTCTTGAATTTCACGTAAAAATATTATACTTATTTTTCACCAACCTAATATTTCATGAACTTCTACTTGGGATGTTCATGAAGGACTGGTAATAAAACAATGTTTGTTGTAGGTAACTAGGTTGTAGGATATAGGATTGTTAATCTAACAATGTTTGTAGTAGATATATATGTTGTAGAATATAGGATTGTTAATGTAACAATGTTTATTGTAGATAAATACTTTGTGGGATATAGGATTATTAATCTTAGGATACTTATAACATTTAGCACGTTTAAACTTCTCACATTCTACAAATCATGAATAGCGCTAATATATTCACTTTGGGAAAGATATTTTTAACAAATTCCGAAAGGAACTTAGCAATTCATAAGACGTTTAAGTTTAGATTCGAGATTACCCGAAACTCCACCATATACAAGGCAGCCATAGGGAAAGTAGGGGAAAACAAGAGAGGAAAATAAGAGTTGGCGGGATTTACGTGGAATAAGAGGACGGATTATATTGAATTGCTTTAAGGTAGCTATAGTTCGACGGGAAATTTGGGAAATATGTGGTTTCCAGGATAAAGTTTGATCAAAAGTGATACCGAGAATTTTTACTGACGTATGGAATGAGATAGGAGTATTGTTTAGGAAAAGGTTGGGGGATCCTGGGATAGAATTCAGGAGAGAGGCAGATCCAATTTTGTAGCTTTAGTCTTTTCAGCATTTAACGTAAGTTTATTGTCTGTTTCCCAAGTGCTTATACTATTGATGTCTTATTGTAGTTTTAGAATGGCATTTGAGGCGCCAGGAGGATAGAAGGTAGATTTGTAAGTCGTCTGCGTATAGATGATACAGGGAATGCTGGATGGCAAGTGGAAGATCATTGATAAAGATGCAGAAAAGAGTAGAGAATAGAGAGAAATCCTGAGGTATGCTGTTAGAAAGAGGTAGGGAGTTAGATGGAGGATTATTAGGAATAACAACATACTCTGAACGACCGGTAGGGAAGGATTGAAACCACTGAAGAGCATGATAAAGAGAGATTCTGAAGTTTAGGAAGGTGGATATTGTGATCGACGGGAATAAAGGCTTTGGAAAATCAAGGAGAATAAGGATGGTGACTTCCTGCTGGTCTATGGCTGTGTGAAGGTCATGTGACATTTCAATAAGAGCTGACTGAGTGGAATAACCTGGGCGGAAACCAGACTGAAGGTTGTTGAAAAAGTTATTTAACTCAAGAAATTAGGAAAGTTGGGATTAAACTATGCGCTGAGGTTTGAATAAGTAGAGTAATAGGGAAATAGAGTGGTAATCATTAAGAGTTTCTGGATTTGAGGTTTTGAGGTTAGCTTTTGATAGAATTCTCTTAACATCTGGAATTATTATTATTTATTTTTTTTTTGTAAGCAATTACTGATAAGTTACATTTATATATATAAAGTTTGAGGGTTTATATCTTTGAGTGTGCTTAATTTTAGAACTACTCATTATAGATGGTTTTATTTGTGACAATGTAAGAAGCATTGAGGGTATCCATAAGATAATGAAATAAGAATAAGGTCAAGAAAAAATGAGCTGAAGGCGGATGAGAAGACCAAGCGGATAGAGAAGTGGGGGATATTGTAGTTAACATGGTGGTTTTCCCACTCCTCTATCCTGATAGACTTCTCATTTGCCTCCAGCTCATTTTTTTGTTCATTTCCATTTAGAAAAATTGATGTCCTTCGTTCTTTATTTTGTTTTCTTCTTGACTTTTATTTTAATTTTCCGTCTTTTAGTGTATGCCGAATTTTTATATCCCCTTTTCATCTACTTTTTTATTTCTTTTTATTCCTTATTTGTTATTATTGGCCTAATATCTTTTAACAATTCTTCTTTATTTTTACTTTTCACTGTACATCTTATTTTTATTTTCTTAAATTTAATTTGTTCGTTTTCATCTAATTTTAAATCATATGTTATTTAAACCACACCTTATTTTACTTTTATTTCTTATTATGTATTCTCTTGCTTTGTTACAATTTTTTTTAGTTGATTGTATTTTTTTTTAGCCCTTAAGGCCCTGTAAAGTGAGGTGAAACGTTCACTCACAAGGAATAATTAAATTACTATTTGATATTTTTTATTATTATTATTATTTTTTTTTTACTGCACCCGGACTATCTCACTTTTATAAGTTTTTTTTTTATTTTCTCTCTTGAAATTAAAATTGTTTACAACTAGAAATGTAAGATACGTATATCATATAAAATCGTTTTAATTTTTTTTTTTATTAATAAATTCACATTTTTTTCCGCCCACTTTTGAACGTATTATTTCGCTTTTTTAACCTTTTCTTACACATTTGTCGTCCCCCACCTATATTACGTTTCCTCTTTTTAACTGTTGTTAAATAACCATGACACTGTCATCTTCCGGTACTTCGTTATTCGGTAATTCCTTGGTTC
>NW_027110638.1:93587-104490 GCF_000696795.3 Halyomorpha halys | reverse complement strand
ATTCTGAGTTTGACCGCCATTAGCGCTGTATCCATTAGGCGTTTGATCTTCCAGCGAACAGGTTCGTTTTTATTCTTTTTTTGTTTTCTTTCCCCTTTCTTTATTTTACTCTTTCCCCTTATTTTACTTTTATCTTATTTTACTCTTTCCCCTTATTTTCTCCACTTTTATCCATTTTCCTTACCCACGTTATAACTTTTGTACACTTCATTTTATTAATTATATTTGTAAAATTATTCTGTTTATACTTTCTTTTTATTTTATAATTTTTCTATACTTACTGTGGTTGTTGTCTTGTTCTGTTTTTAGCCCTGAAGAAGGCTAGAAACTCTAGCCGAAACGTTGGCACATTAAAATAAGTTAATCGTACTTATTTGTGTTTTTCATTGACCGCACCCCCAACCATCTTCTCCTCGTTTTAATTATAATATAATTGTATAGTAAATCATTGATGGTTGTTATAATATTCCGATTATTTTCCATAATATTTTTTTCCATGGAAGAGAGAAAGGCAGCCTACCTCTGGAATAGGCTTTGTGTTCCAGAGCGAGGTTTGAATCATTTATAAAGTAATTATGATAATGGCCTATTCCTTAAAGTTACTCCATTCTCATGAAAGACAAGAAACATTCATGGAAAAAAGATACATCGCTTACGATAAAGAGGTTTACGCAATCACGTACGTAATGTTTTAAATAATTCTAATTCGCATTAGCAATATACACCGTGATTCGCTAATATATATTTTTAATTTACTGAACTAAGCACATACATCATGCTGTATAATTATAAGAAGAAGCAAAACAAGATATATTTTAATATAAGATTTTTAAAAAATCAATAAAATGGAGTATAATATCGCCATCTTGTATTTTTTTAAAGCATTAAGGAGGAGATAATCTGTATATTATTCATTGTGGCAATACTTTCCTGAACAAATTTTATAAATGAATCTTTTATTTTATTTATTTATTGAAATTTACAACTGTATAAAAAATACAATAAGTAAATGTGATAAATGTTTCAGGTCACATGGTAAACTTTATAAAGGTACCACCCAATAATGGAACCACAATTATTGTTTTTCATTAGAAGATCCCGTGACCTTCTTCTTTTCAGGCGCCTCAAAGGCATATTTATATTGGGCAAAATCTCCAATAAATGGATGTTGTGGTATTTGTGGATAAGTTTATTTGTGACGTGATAGAAAACATCAAGGATTTTGGATTGTAAGGAGTCCATACAGTGGGTATTTAAAAGTTTAGAGGAGCACCAAAGCTCAATTTCTCGTGTCCAAGTTGATCTGATTATCGTAGTGTATAAGAATGTTTGTTTATATAAGAGTTTAGAGCGTTTATGAAGTAGATGTTATCGTTTCTGTAACACTCAAATCGCAAAAGTTTTTAATAAAGTACATTTAGATTTAACAATCTGTCAGCTAAAAGACAGTGTGGCAAAGCGTCAGTCTACTAACCCAAAAGTTATCAGATCGAGTCCCGGTTCCACCCGGGATTTTTTCCAGCATAAAATAATACAAAACTCATTCAAAACCTCTCCCCCCCGGTCATTAGTAAGGCCCGTCAACTAATGCATTTTTTTGGCACTCACAAAAAATAGGCAAGGAGTGGCGAACCCACTCTACGAAAAAAACACGTCAAGAATCGCGAGGACTTAAGACTTCCATGGTTTGTCGCCCGTATAATAATAATAGTAATTAATAATAACGAATATAAAAGTAGATAAAAAAGAAACTAACAACAACAGTAAACTGTAAAATATGAAAAATGAAGGAAATGAGAATAAAAGTAAATCTTAATTTTATTATATTAATTTGTGTTAATATATTCTTGTTTGATAGTGGCATAGTTTATTTAAAAACAAATTTGATCCTTTTTTCTCAAATTTATTTTTTTCAAAATCTTCCAACGTTTCGACCCTCACATCATTTTCTAGGATACCTTTACTTTGTTGTCATTTTCTCTTTTAAAATTCTTAAAAATGCCGGCTAATTGCTTTTGTTTAAAAGGTTCTGTTTAAAGTTTGCAAATGTAAATGAAAGAAAGAAGAGAAGTGGTTAATACAAGTTTTAAATTTAAGAAAGAGTTATATAGAAGAATTTATAGATGGGACAAAGGCAATTAGCCGGCATTTTTAAGAATTTTAAAAGAGAAAATGACAACAAACTAAAGGTATCCTTGAAAGTGACCTGAGGGTCGAAACGTTGGAAGGTTTTGAAAAAAATAAAGTTGAGAAAAAAAGGATCAAATTTGTTCTTAATTTTATGTTATTTAGTTTACTTTGTTCTTTTGTATTTAAATTATAACATTTATTAAATCATATTTAACCATACCTTAGTTCAATTTAATTTTATGTTTTCTATTCTCTTTCTCTGTTACACAATTTTATTTGTTTGTATCTTTTATAGCCCGGGTGAATTAGGGCGAAACGTTAGCGCACATTAAATAGTTTAATTACAATTTTTTTGGATAAAAATAATTGTAAACTTAATGTCATAAATGAGTGATATAGTTAAATATGTTTTTTTCCTTTTCAGATATCAGTAATCTTCATACTGACATATCTTGAAACTTATTACCATTTTAAATTGGTTACATTACTATATATTAATTAACTGTAATGAAACAGTTATGTATAAATTTATCTCTGCCAGAGATACAAAATCAATTCCTTCATTGAGGCACAGTTAGTGAGATAGGATACAGTAAGTTGCCACTATCTCAACAGTTGAATGCAAATAACCATTAGTCCTCAACCTGTTTGAATTTATGCCGCAATCGCTACCCTACCCTGGCGCCACCTGCTTGCTCCACCAGCTATTAGCTCAGCTCTCTAGTCTGCTTTATAGCCTCTGTATCTAATACCTTTGAAGAAGGCCCCAGGCAATATAATATATCAAGTGTAGTTTATTATATTAGGAAAAATAAATAAAATATAATACTAAAAATTAAAAAAAAAAAAAATGTTAATGCAATATTAATATTTCTAAATAAATCTAAAAACTAACTAATTTTTAACTTACAACATAGTAATTACTCAATGAAAATTTCAATTTTTAGATTGATCAGAATCAAATACAATCTCCTGGCTACAGTTGTTGTTCGTTAGGGCTTATAATCCAATAGTCATCAACGCCCGTTTCGTATTTTATTTTCCTAGATACTCAAATTTGTCCCTTTTGTATTTTTTTCGAATATTTATTTATTGTTATTTACAACTGTACATTATAGTACATTTAGTAGATCTGATCTAAGTTAAATTGGAGTGTTACAGGCGAGTAGAGAAACTACCCATTGGTAGCACTCCAATGGCATTTTACATTAGCAGATCTTGTGGCAATCTTCATTTCAGGCGCCTCGGAGGATTGTCAGGAATGGAAGAGGATGCAAGGTTAGAAACTAGGGGGTTTGAGTGGTTAGAGAGTTTATAATGGAAGGAGTGATATTTGGTTCGGGCTAGATCGGTTACATAGGAACATTTAGGTCTTTATGTAGGATTTTATTTATGACAAAGTAAGGGGCATTGAGGATTTTACGAAGGTTTTTGGATTGTAAGGTTTAGTGGAGCCCCAAAGCTCAACTCTATATGTCCAGATCGGCCTTATTACAGTAATGTAGATCAGTCTGTAGTAATGTGTTGGAAGTTTAGACCGTTTGTCTAGTAAGTGCTGTGATAGTCGAAATCGAGTGCAGTTTCCTGTCTTTTCAGTCTTGTTTGAGGATTCCAGGTTAATCGTTTGTCTAAATGTAGTCCAAGGTAGCGGATCTGTTCGACAGGGTTAAGAGTAACATCATTAAATGAAACTGTAGGGTTGTCAGTTGGTCCTTTTGTATTTAAAATTTATTTTATATTTTTTGTTTTTTATTCAATCTCAAGATTCTGAAATTTTTAAATTATAGATAGTTGGTAAGTTTTTTTTTTTGGTTTCAAAATACTTTTTATTTATTGATAGATATTACAATCTGCCACACAGTTGTGGGCAATAGGTTGTAGTGATGAATGTTCACATTCATACTAAAATAAAAAAATATATATAAACAAACAGAAGGATAAAAAAATGAACATAATCAAACTATGTGTATAAAAAAATAAATGAATAAAACAACATAATCTCTAGTCACATTTACATTCTTATATACTATATTTACACAATCGACCTGGAGGATCCCTGAGCCCACTCTATCCCCCACTTGTGAGGGATAGAACAGAGCTCAAAAGATCCCAGCGCATCCCTCTCACCGCATCACTGGTAATGAGCCAGTGGAGGCTGAGCAAGTGCGCTAGATTGATGAGTTTAAACATTTTGGCGGTGGCTTGTTGATCAGATAGGAACGAGTCAGATCTGTATGACCTATTCTGAATCTAGCAATTGCGACCACTTCCCTACGATCGAAACGATTTGCCGTGGTCGATAGTTTAGTTGTTTTTATAATAGTCATTACTTTGCTTAGCAGACTTTCACTCCACTATGCCAACTACATGATAATTCATTTTTTAATGGAAGCCTTAGTTATTGAGGGTGAGAATGGCCGCGCCCTGAACAGGAAGATCAAGTCTTAGTTTTCGTACTCGTCGCGCGGTATAAAGAACAACAGGAAAAAACCTGATATTTTATTTGAAACTGCTTGAAATATTATGAGAGTCAAACATCATTTACACATTACCTCTATCTACGGGATAAATGTTTACCATGGAGATGGTTAAAAAAAATTAGGGAAGAATCCATCTGATTGCTAGATCTTTTATCAATATGTAATTTGTATTAGTACTAATACATTATTTGAAAAAAAATAGTAAATTAAATTAAATAACTGTCCAGAAATTGAGAGCTAACAGTAATTGTAATCATCTTTTTTTTATCTTATATTTCAAAACGATTTGTTAAAGATGTTATGTGACATTGTAGCAAAAAATGGAATCTTTGCTTGGAGGATTATTTATTTAATCTTTCTTAAAGTAAGAACATAGCGGTTTTTAAGTTATCAAATATGTGTTAAAGTTTGAAATTGAAAAAAATAATTGAATCATTAAATTCAATTTTTCTACAAATCGCTTTTCCTGACTCAATACTCTTAAATAAAATACTTAAATTTAAGTGTTTTTTTTTTTTTTTTAATGTTAGTAATTTTTATGGTTGATAGAAAGATAAAAGTGTTAAAAAATTTTTAATATTCAAAAACAACTAATTTTAGAGGATTTCTTTATTTATTTATTTTTTTTTTTGATTGAGGGTTTTCAGTTAGATTTGGAACGCTCCTTTAGCTACCCTTCACTTTTCGAATGTAATAAAAACATCGCATAAATTATAATACATTATATTGTTATAATATTTTTTAAAAAACAACTAAGATTTTGATGTTATTATTATTATTAAAAACTTTTTTGGACCGGTTTTGAATCCTTTTCCACACTCCTTAACTTCCTCTTCCACACTCCTTAACTTGCCAAACAACTTAATATAAACATGGAACAGTTTAAAAGCACAAAGGCCTGAGTAAAGAGAAAGTTGAGAATGATTCTGTTCCCACCTGATCCCCTCCTGGAACAATTTACAGCTCAAGTGCTACCGCCTTTAATTAATCCCTACTCTGGATTTATATTTATGTGTTTATATTATATTTAACACTGCATTTTTTAAAAAATAAAATTAAAAGACTCTTTATTCCTACATTCGTTGAATTAGCTTAAACAACGGTAAAAAAAAAAAAAAAAAATGTTTGTCAAGTGCATAAATCATACTACCTTTCTCACCATCTCTATTCCATGCCTAAGTGCATAATTCTGGATACATTTCAATGTTTAAAAATAGAATTAATAGTTATTATTATTGTTAGTACCCTGCAGTTGTGTAGTGGTGGGGTAGTGCATTGTTGGAAGCTATCAAATATTTTTTTTAAAATTTATTTATTGATATTTACAACTGTACATAAATACATCATGTAAATTTGAGGAAAGGTACAAGCATGTATAGAAACGACTCATTGGTAGCACTCTAAAAACATTTTTACAATATAAGGTCTCGAGGCCATCTTCTTTTCAGACGCCTTGGAGTATCGTCCGAAATAAAAGAGGAATCTAGATCAGAAACTAATGAGTTTGAAAGGTTAGGGAGTTTGTAATGGAAGGATTGATATCTGGTTCGGGCTAGATCGGTTACAAGTGGAACATTAAAGTCTTTGTGGATGATTTTATTTGTGACAAAGTAGGGAGCATTTAGGATTTTACGAAGGATTTTGGATTGTAAGGATTGGATACGAGAGGAATTCGAAGGTTTAGTGGAGCCTCAAAGCTCCACGCCATATGTCCAGATGGGCCTTAAAATTGTCATGTAAATCAGTCTTTTGTAATGGATTGGAAGTTTGGACCGTTTGTCAAGTAAGTGTTGTGGAATCATGTGCATAAAACAAAAATACGTTTGCTCGTAGTTAAGCAAAAGTAGAAGATAGAATTGTATGAAAATCTTACTAGATTATTAAAACACTAATTTCCAACTTCTCTCCATACCAACCTGAAACCATGAAATTATTTTTCGTGTTTCATACATTTGATAACAGATATCAAGGACAACGGTTGTGTATATAATTGCTTTACAGTAGCACTAAGTAAATTTCCACTAAATTTAGAAAAGATGCAATAAAAAAAAATGAAATAAATAAAAAATAAACTACCTGTATAGAAAAATAACTAATAGAACACAAACAAATTATCGACCAGATATTTACTATAGAAGAGATAGTAATTGACCAATACAAAAGTCATATTCTAATTTTTAAAATTGATCTGTAGAAAATAAATTATTTGGTTAATGGGAATTTCGCTTCCATTGAAGGCTGTTTTATATTTTTAAAAAAAGTATAAATATTATTTGGAAATTATAGTAATTTACTTTAGGAAAGTGTGTTCAATTCAAACAGTTGTTTTTATTTTATATTTTATGGAAACCTCTCGTATCCAATCCTTACAATCCAAAATCCTCCGTAAAATCCTCAATACTCCTTTCTTTGTCACAAATAAAATCATACATAAAGTCTTTAATGTTCCCTATGTAACCGATCTAACCCGAACCAGATATCACTCCTTCCATTATAAAATCCCTAACCACTCAAACTCCCTAGTTTCTTACCTTTTATCCTCTTCTATTCCTGACAATCCTCCGGAGCGCCTGAAAAGAAGATGGCCACTAGACCTACTAATGTAAAATGTCATTAGAGTGCTACCATTGGGTAGTTTCTCTACACGCCTCAATTTTAACTAAAATCAAATTTCCTGAATGTATTATATAATATACAGTTGTAAATTTCAATAAATATATTTAAAAAAATATATATTTTATGGTAGAAAGTTTATTGTGATATAGATACAGCCTTCAATTGGAGTAAAATGTTCATTAGCTAAATGATTAGATTTATTAGGATCAATATTTTCAATTTTAAAAATTAGAATATGACTTTTGAATTTGTAAATGACTAGCTGGTTTTGTATTGTTAGATAATATGTCCCCTGTTTAAACTTTTTAGATAGAAGCAGTTAATTTTTTTAATCATTATTTTTACCTTCACTTTCCTATATATATTAATATATATATATAGTATAGTGAAAATACTTTAATCGTCTGGAAGCATGGTCTGTGTGCCTACTATACAGCCTAAGGTCGTAGCAAACTTACATATTTATGGCGGGTAAATGTCTGAGATGTGACAGCTCCACTTTCGATAAAATTCATCGATCGGATTTACCACATTGTAAAATCGATTTTTCTATTTTTTTCGATTTTCTCAAGAACATCTTTAACAATTTCATTCATTCTCGGCATATTAATGTACAATTACATGAATTTTAATATAAGATAGGGCTTATTTTCATTAAAATTATCTCACAGTGCTTAAATGGGGAATGAAAAAAAAATCCATATATGAAGTAACTTTAATTTTGTATAACTTACGAGTTGTCGGAACTGTAACGAAAAAAACAAAAAAAAACAAGGTTCAGGGCAGAGTAACAGCACGCAATTAGACTGAAATAACACTACTGTATTTTCGAAGTTATTGCTCCTTAATATCATTTTAGATGTTTATTTACAATGGTAGGGAGTATTAAGGCGGACACAGTGCCTTATCCTATCATAACTTATATATTCCACAATATATACTTCTAACATTGAGGACAATAGTCCTCATTATTAGCGGTAATAAACACTGGATAAATACTAACTATTTAATAATTTTATGAATAACTAGGTAAATAAAAAAAAATAAAAAAAGAAGGAAAAATTGAGAGATCTTATTCCAATGCGAATACAGAATTTCGTTATTCCAAACATGAGAAAATAAAAAAGTTTATACCAAGAGAACATTTTTTTTTATAATAGTTGTGATATCAATTGCATGACTGGTAACTGTCACGTGAAAATGGGCCATAATGTTCTCAGCCAGTATTAAAAAAAAAAATCTAATATAAAAAATTGGAAACATTCAAAGAAAACAGAAATATAATGAAATTCATTTTAGGGCAAAAAAGGGAAATAAATTATGTCGAGATCAGCCAGAAAAAAGATGGCCAAAAGCCCGATATTGGAATTCTGGAGCCGGAGGGGGCGATTTTTCATAGCTCCTGGAAAATTATCCTGGAAAGGCTCTTTTCCTCATCTACCTATTACACCCCTCGATTATCCCGTTGGATTCGTATTACAGGATAATAATAGTCATCTGGGAAGGTTCCTACCCTTTGGATCGGGATTGGCCTTTTCGGGTGGCTGATTGCGTAATTTTGAAGGTGTGTATAAAATAGGGTCGAAAATTGATCTTTGATCGAGGAAATGATTTCTATTATATTTTCATTACTGGGTATAATCATGTCTGAATTGCTTACTTTTCAGTTAGTAGAAAAACTAAAAGGTCTTCAGTAATTTTATTAATTTTTTCATTATATTATGAACACTGGCTGTGGTCTTTTAAACTTATTATTAGTAGTGTTATGAATGCTTTTTTGGAAGACAGGATGAGTTAGTAAACAAGTATATCTCATGAGCTAAATAACTGCTCAAATTCATGTCGTTATCAATGAAAATCACTCACTGTATTGAATGAAATCAATTTTAATTCATAAATGTTTACAGCAATGGAACAATTCAAAATAAGAAAAAAAAATCCAATCCATTAAAAAATACTGATCTTCACGGCTATAATTAGACCTATCTGTGCATGCGGAGTTGAGCTTTGGGGCTCCACTTGACCTTCCAATTTCTATCGAATCCACAGTCCTTAAAATCTTCACTATTCCTTACTTTGTCTCAAATAAAACCACAAATACCTTAATGCTCCACATTTAACCGATCTAACCAGAACCGCAAATCAATCCTTCCATTATAAACTCCCTAACAACCCAAAGCCACTAGTTTCTCACCTTACATCCTCTTCCATTTCTGAATATATTCCGGTGCGCTTAAAACGAAGATGGCCTTGAGACTTTCTGATATAGAAATGATATTAGAGTGCTACTAACAGGTAGTTTCTCTACAAGCTTGTATCATATCATTGTAATCTAACATCAAATTTACTAGATTTATTTTATGTAAATGGAATTGTAAATTTCAATAAAAAAATATTTAAATGTATGTGTTTCGAAGATATACCCAAGCTAACGGTTTCTTTCTCTACAGTTGTTCAGTCCTCAGCTCTTTATTGACTATTGACACAAGCTTAACGACAGTGGTGCCACCAATTAGAAACGAAGGGTAATTATCATTTCACAGATCTAATCTACGACAGGAAGCTCAGGCCTGCCATAAGCCTTGGTCAATGAAAGGTGTCAGGTTGCAGCACCCAGGGTGACAAAGGTTTGCACACGGTCGGAAGGCCGGCACCTACTTCTCATCAGGAACATATCATCAAATACCCATGGGACTCAAGAGGCTCAAACTAACTAAGCCATCACAAAACATAATGGTGACCAGCATTGTCACCATCTTCAGTCTGCTGGATAGTCCACATTATATTCAGTCACACATTTTTTTTTTTTTTTAATATTTTTTATTTATTGATAGATATTACAATTTGCCACACAGTTGTGAGCAATAGGTAACAGTGATCAATGATCTCATACATGCTAAAATAAAATAAAATAAATAAAAAAAAAAAACCTCTTAAAATATATATACAAACAGAAGAATAAACAAGATGGACATAATCAAACTATCTGTATGAAAAATAAATAAATAAAATAACATAATGATAAAATAATATATACAATATTTACACAATCGACCTGAGGATCCCTGAGCCCACTCTATTATCCACGTGTGAGAGGTAGAGCAGAGCTCAAGAGATCCCTGCGCATCCCTCTCGCCGCAAGGCTCACATTAGCAATATAATTCACCTTTGTCTTAATATCTAAACCTAAATTAACCAAAATACTAACTCATATTATATTCTCTTTAGGCCTAAAACCCTCTGAAAGTTATAATTATTATATCAATATATTTGATCTCTACCAATCTTATTGTTAATTTTCAACCTCTTTTAAAATAGAGTACCTAAAATTTGGACCGAAAATATCTGGCCAAAACATCTGTAGTCCCTCTATAGACTATTCCAAAGCTAGTAGGGTTTTAAAAAAGTAACAATCTTTGGTAAAATATATTAAATACGTAAATAACAAAATAAGTTAATTTTTGTTTGTTAGATATGCTACTATTCAAGCAAAGAAGTTATATGATTTTGTAGTTTGTTTGTTAGATATGCTACTATTCAAGCAAAGAAGTTATATGATTTTGTAGTTTGTTTGTTTGGTTGTTGTGGCGCCAAACTTCATTGGTCATCAACGCCATTTATATTTTATTTAATTTTGCTAATATTCGTTAAATTTTATTTATTTTTTGATTTGATTA
>NW_027110638.1:82125-92237 GCF_000696795.3 Halyomorpha halys | reverse complement strand
AAAATAAACCCCAACTCGAAGACTGAACCCATAAATTTTATACAGAACCACCGTTGGCCATTTGGTATTTTGTAGTTACGCCGTAGAGTGGTTTCGTATATTTGTCAACGTCCTCGCCGCACAGACATTGTCATCCATCCGTCGGCGAAGGTAACGCATTCAGTCTCGCAACTCCACTTTTCTCTATTTTCTCCAAACCGCTTAGGAATGATTTACACTCTCCTGTGGCACAGGCACTTTATAAAGGACGAGGAATGAAAGTGAAAAAGAATGTTTTGAAAAGGAATTGAACAGGACAGTAGGTGAGAAACCATCGATAATCTTTTAAGAGCAGTGAATCAAGAGAAAAAAGAAACAGCATAAGAAAAACCTGATGAGGAAAATATATATTATTTTAAAAATTAATAATATTTTGGAAATTAAATTAAATTTTTAATCTTAAAATTTTGTGAATTTATTTGGGCAAATTTTTTTTTTAATAATTTATATATTGTTATTTACAACTGTATAACATATATACAACAAGTAAATTTGCTGTAGATGACATAGTAACATGATACGAATATGTGGAGAATCTACCCATTGATAGAACTCCAATAACATTTCTAGAGGAGAAGATCCCGAGGCTCTCTTCTTTTCAGACGCCTAGGAGGATTGTTAGGTAATGAAGGAGAAGCCAGGTTAGAAACAAGTGGATTTGGGTGGTTGGGAAGTTTTCCACGGAAGGAATGGTATCTGGTTTTGGCCAAATCGGCAACATATGGGACATTGAGGTCATAATGGATGACTTGATTTGTGACAAAGTAAGGAGCATTAAGGATTTTACGAAGGATTTTGGACTGTAAGGATTGGATTCGGGAGGAATGTGATGGTTTAGTGGAGCCCCAAAGCTCAACTCCGTAATGGCAAAAATCATTCAAAGGAAGAACATAGTGCAGTAGAAATATCATAAAATTTAGCTTCATAAAATTCAGAAGTGTATATAAAAAAATTTCTTTTAATGGATTCTTATCTTAATGTAAAATTGTTTGGAAAATATGATAATAAAAAATTTACCTCCTCCCTGAGGTTGTGTGGGCCTAATGTGGCACATTATTAAATTTTTATTACCAATAATATTCTTAAAGTGTTATATCATTATTAAATACATAATAGTGTATTTAATGAGATTCAATTACCGAGATACACAATATTCTCCAATATACAATTGTTTTTACAAAATAAAATTTGAGAATTTATTTTGGTAAATATGAAAACTAATGTTCTTTGGAAAATGATCATTACCTTCTTTTTATTCATGTTTATAATAAACTTCTTTTTTTATATTTAATGAGCTTAAAATTGAGTTACAATTAAAATCTTTACAATCAATATTTTCATTGATACTGCTTACTTTCAGCAGTACCTCTTGTTTTGTTTTTTTATAGTTTGTATTATTAAAATATTCATAATGTTCTAGCTTTGTAAGTATTTAATATAATTATTAATATTATCATCATTGAGGCATGCTAATGGAAAAGGTTGCAAGTGCTAAAAATACTAAAACTGATTTTGACGTCATAAAGATGAAGAAACCAGCACCAATCAACTGATAAGTTTTGATTACAAGAGCTAGGAAGAGAAAAAGACAGTTATTTTACCTCAAAGGTTGATTACTTTAATGAAAAATATGTATAATTACAAGTATAGGTAGGGTGAATGAAAATGGTGGTAGTTTAAAATCGAAGCTCTATATCTTTAAAACTGCCAACAACATTAGAAAACCTAAGAGACGATAATTTAAAAAAGAGTAAATTTGCTAAAATATGAGCAGTAATACAGCTATTTACGTTCAATAGTTCTCGAGATATAGCTTTTTAAAAAACAACATTTTATAAACAAATGTATTGAAAGATCACTAGTAAATGAATTTATTTTGAGAAATCTAAATCTCGAAAAGATTCGACGGACAAATGTCTATTACCACTCAAATTAAAGCTAGTTTAATAGGCTATAAAGTAGTTTATGGCATTTATCTTCATTGGAGTTGTAGTGTTCCTGATATGTGGTAAAATAAATTGATTTAGTTGTTTTGACACATTTGCATGTGTAAAACTTATATTCCTATGTCAATATCATAAAAAACTTCATGGAATAACTAATTTATAGTAAATAAATTACTTTCATTTTGATTACTGATAAACAGAAATATATATTCCAGAGATACATATTTTAAAAAATGAAACATTTTTTCCAGAACAACTAGAAATTAACATTTTGTGAATTTATTTTGTCAAATATCATATAAACTGCTACTCCAACAAATATAAATGATATAAACTATTTTATAGTAAATTTAGTTGGCTTTAATTTTAGTGCCAGAAAACATCTGTACGTCGAATGGTTCCTGAGATATTTTTTTTTTATAAATCACACTTGTTGTCCGAAAAACTACAAATCAATATATTCTACCAAACATAATGAAAACTACAACTCATAAGAAGATAAACGTCAGGATCTACTAACTACTTAGACAGTTTATGTCTTTCAGTATATTTTTATAAAATGTTGCTTTTTAAAAAGCTATATCTCGAGACTATAAATAGCTTTAGGCCTAGTATTTGAGAAAATATACTTTACTTTAAATGATATCCTGTTAGGTTTCCTAGTCTTTGTATTTTTAAAGATATGGAGCTCTGAATGAAAACTGAATTTTTTAAACGTTTGTACTAATAATTATACGTAGTTTTCATTAAATTAATCAAAAATTGTGGTGAAAAAACTGCCTTTTTCTCTTCCCGGCTCTTGTACTATACTTTAGAACAAAATTTGTGCTCAACTACCTTTTTTCTGAAAACTAATTTTTTGGCACGTACAGCCTTTTCTATTTCCATGCCTCAATTTCTTATATTACTTGACGAGACAGGAGTTTTACCGTTAGAGTGGAATCGAATATGGTCCCTATTGGTAGGGCAGAGACAAGGGCTCCTAGAGTAGGATTAGGCTGATGTAATGGTCCCACACCGAATAGGGTCACGCCTCCCTTCCCTAAACGGGGCGCTATTACCACTCCGGTCTCCGAATAAATGTCGCCCCATTGTAACCTCTGTCCGATGTATTCTCTATTATGGACATTTTTACAACATTTTATATCACTAAGAGACTATTGAACTTTAATTATAGGTTAGCGGTTATGACATTTAATCATTTATTTAGAGGAGTTGATGAATTTTCACTCAATAGGATCAATGATTCCAAAAAACATAACACAATTTAAAGACACCAAATTTTCAATTCAATTTGTCATTAGTCAATAGACTGAATAATAAGCTACTTATTCCAAATGTGGGAGAAAGAAAACGGAACCATATTGTTTATTGTCACAGGAAAACTTTTTATTCTACAGCATGTACAATAAAAATTTACATACAATAAAAAGGTATCAAAATTTACCATACTGTAGAGGATTATAATAATTTTTTTTGTAACTATGTTTTCTTTAATGTTCGCAAACATACATATACCAAATTTTATTACAATATCTTTATTGATTCTAACGTTGTAGTATATACTTTTTCACGTCAATCCTTAGAGTTTTCTAATTTACATTTGCTAGGTTTCTAAAACTAACCAATTTTCAAGAAATAAAAACGATAATGGTTACTAATAAATATATAAAACTGACAACCAAAATACAGCAATCTCTGAACCTAATATTTGCCCACCTCTTTTCTCAGTCCGCCGGTGTTCCTCAAGGTTGTATCTTAGGTCCCATTCTTTATACGGTTTTTACAGCTGACATCCCAACAACATACGCTACACAAAGACCTTAACACCCGATCCTTTGCAGATTTGGCCTATAACAGAAATGCATCTTTTCATTTCAAACTCCTTACCTATCCTATCTCCGACAATTCTCTGAGGCGTCTGAGAAGAAGATGGCCACGGGACCTTCTAAGTACCACCAATGGGTGGTCCCTTTCGAAGATTTTTAAGTGTAAATGGAACATATCACATATTTACTTATTGTATTTATTATTATGTACAGATGCAAATTACATTAGATAAATAAATTTTTAAAAAAAATTAACCAACTCAGAAAATAGTACTCATTATGATATTTATATTTACTTTGAATTATAAAGTTTTTCAAATCAATCAACTTTATGGAAAAAAAAACATTTTTATTATATAGATAAAATTATTTCCAGTTTAGATTACACTAAACTTGGAATTTTTTTATATGGCTCAAGTCCTGAATTGTAAATCCCTAAGGGTGGGAGTGTCAAGAATCAATCCTCGAGGCTACCGTGGGATAAATATTGACTGAGCCGAAAGGGATTCGAAATTTGAAATTAATTGAAAAAAAAGGATTTCATTAAATACACTAATAACTTATGATTCATAAATTAAACATTTCTATAGTTTATAGTAACTTAAATATTATAAATGTTATTTACCTTAGCTGTGCGTAAGTGATGGAAAGACAACTTTCGAAAAACAGAAAAACGTAATAATTATGGGGGTCGACCAATATTTGATTTGAATTTTTGGGAACACGACCCACCAACATTTATCTCTGTTTCAAGTAACCTTGGTAACCTGGTTAATAAAACTGTAGATCAGAAACAGGTTGCTAAGTTATCGGAGTTTTACTAAACTCTTGAACAAATCTAAGCTATGAATTTCTTAGTTTTACTGGAGATTGGTGGATCCAGCCCTAAATGAATGATTTTTTTACTGTAGTCTTGTATTGAAGACTCAAAATATCAAGATTCATTTTTTAGTTCCTCTATAAAATAAACCTTGACTTAAGTAGGATTCAAACCCTTTCTGATGGTATATGATGGATGCTTGAAACGTTATTTTACAATAATTTAAAGATGTTGGAGGGATTATTTTTTTTTGCAATATAGCATAATTTTATCTAAAAGTATATACGTGTATAGATTGATTAGGATTAAACTAGACATAGGATTATTTAGATAGAATGATGGCTAGTTGGAACATGTATCTTGTAAGCCCTGAGAAAGGCGATTGGAGTTTGTTAGTTGGTGGCTACATCAATCTTGGTACCAATTGAATTGCCTCACATCCCTGTCAGTTGGATGCGGGCTTTGTATTACCTTCTCTTTACTCCGTTGTAGCAATATATTTCAGTTCCACTCTATTATCTCCTTCGATTGTCTTTTAGTGTTAGTAGTATCGCCGCAATACAATACCATACCTATAATTACTACAGTCTACAGTATTTTTGTATATGATTTATATGATCATTATAATACTTTGTAGTGGATCAGCTCGGCTAAGATGACCGCTAGTTCATGTGAAATCAATATTCATTCCGACAAAGGGTTTTTGAACTATACATTTTTGAAATTTCCAACCTTAAAATCATTATAAATTTAGTTTAGCTCTTAGCGTAGATATTGTAATTTAAAGTTGTAGGAATTAACAACCGTATGCTTACCTAAGATGTTCTCTTTCGATTCAAAGGGGATAATGTTATAGTAATTCCTATTTTAAAGCCAGGTTGACACGCCTAACTTGAGTTACAAAGAGACAAGTCTTAAGATGGGAGAGCTGTCTTACTTGGACTCTGTACATAAAACAACTAAAAGCAGACTGTTTGCAATAATTAGGAACACTATTTGGGGAATAGATACAACCCGTAGGCAACTAGAATGCCTAAAATTAATTATAACTAGTTTTCAAGAATATCATTAAAACTGTAATAGTCAGTTATGTAAAATGGCAAAATAACGTGACATCACTAAGTCGATATTACAAAAACTTTGTTGTAACTTCCCAGCTAATAGACTTTAAATATTTATTTTTAGTGACTTATTTTATTATTTTTGTTTTTATCTAAGCAGTCAACCGACAAAAATACAAAACAAAAAAAAAAACAGCACATTTCAAGAGATTTAGATCGGGGAACATCGAAAGTTTTAGTTAAATAGTATGAGTAAGAATGTTTTACCTTCCCAAGACTTTCAATTATTGTTTAAATAAAATAATTCTTCAACTTAAGACTCAATACTCTCTTTATTATTTCTTTAAAAGTCCAACGTTTCGGGCATTTTCAAGAACAATCTATTAATAACAGATTTAATTATAAATTCATTTTTAACAATTTTTACAAACTATATTATTACTAATCAAATAACTATGAAATTTCCAACCTTAAAATCATTATAAATTTATTTATAATCATAATTTTTTCTTGAGACTGGTAACTTTTTAATAAATAATTCAAATTTTATCCATTATAGTCTCAAAACCTTTTATTTCTCTTATAAGTCCGACGTTTCGGCCAATCCGGTTTTCTTCAGGGACAATCTACTACAAAACAGTTTCTATTACATGTATGATCCTACAACAATTCAATTACTTAACATTATTATTTATAATTTACCTTACCTTAATACAACTTTGAAACCATATAATTTAAATAACTCTAACTTCATGGAGGCTATTCTGCCCAGGTCAAAAACATCAATGTCTATGAAACATTAAAAACATTAGGTAAAAGATATTTTTTTGTTAATTAGTATCTCACTCCCACATATGTTTAATTACTTAATTAGTCAAATATCACTTAAAACAAAGTCAAAATCATTCATCAGCAGACACTATTTCTTAAACTTTTATTACAACAATGCTTGTAACCTTCCTCCACTCAGTTCAAGCATTTAAAAATTATTTATTATAACTACATTTTTGTCAATTTTCCTCTTTATTTCATTAGCAAAAATCCTATCAAGGCCAACTATAATTATCCACATACAATTTATCCTATATTATTTATAAATTAATCTTACTTAATATCTCTGCATAGTGTTGATTTAAATTTCTTGTATCTGTTTTGAAATTCACAGTATAATCAATATTTTCAGATATGTAAATGGATTCAAGTATTTTCCTTTTGAATATATTATTCTCTTTATGTAAAATGATTGTATTTTCAAAATCAAAAATATTATTTCAAATATATGTTATATTTTAGTTAAATAGTATGAGTAAGAATTTTTTACCTTCGCAAGACTTCCAATTATTGTTTAAATAAAATAATTCTTCAACTTAAGTCTCAATACACTCTTTATTATTTTTTTCGGCCATTCTCAAAGACAATCTATTAAGAACAATTTAATTATAAATTAATTTTTACAAACTACAATATTACTAATCAAATAACTGTATTAAGTCTCAACAGTTATTTATTATAGTCCAACGTTTCGGTCAGTTCAGCCATCCTCAAGGACAATCTAAACATTTAACTATTCATTTGTAACAATTTTAAAAACAACATTATTATTAATTTTATTGTTTATTAATATAGTTGTTTGAGAGTGGTTTAGTTTCTTTTTAAAACAATTTTGATCTCTTTTCTCTCAACTTTATTCTTTTTAACATCCGACGTTTCGACCTCTCAGGTCATTCTCAAGGATTCCTTATTCTGTCTTCATTACTTTTTTTTCCTTAAAATTCATTAATGCCGGCTAATTGCCTTTGTCCCAATAATTTCTTCTATTAAATTATTTCCTAAATTTAAAACTTTCAATAACCACTTTTATGTTCATTAACAAACCCCAAACAGCTGTTGTTAAATAAAGGAATTATTATTAATGCTATACCATACCATAAAATTATATAATTTCACACCTCACATCAAAATTTTAAAAAATGTTTTATAGTATATTTTGCCCAGGTCATCAAATTCAAGTCGAAATCACCCTATGAAAAAGTCATTTAATAGAAAATAAAATTATTAATTAATAAGCTTACCAAAGCTTATATCTAGATATCTATTTTTGTAGAACTTCATTAATTTTTAAAACTTTAATTTTAGATTAAAACTACACTATTCACAATTAGATCATGAAACTATTTATAACTTTCTACTCACTCAGGTCAGGCTTATTATCATTTTAATTCAAATTGTATTTTTGTCTCAAATTTTATTTATTCCAATTATTAAATCCATATTAAAATTAATTGGAAATGGTAACAAATATTTTTTACCATATTTTTTATAAATTTATTTTACTTAAAATCTCTGCATAATGTTGGTTCAAATTCTTTGTATCTGTTTTAAAATTTACTGTATAATTTATTTTCTTTGATATATAAATTGACTTTATTAGGACCCTTCTTCTTATTTCTTGTATAATTTCTGTGTTGATATATTCTATTCCCCAACAATTGCTTTGTTTCACTTATATAGATAGCTGGGCAATTTAAACACGGAGATTTATATATCAATCCCGATTGACTTTTTATTTCAATTTTGTCCTTCAAATTAAAATAATTCTTAATTATATTGTTAGGTCTATAACTTAATAAATATTCATCAAAATTATAATATCTAAATGACCTCTGGATATAGGTGTATCAGAAGATACCCATAGGTGATTATATTTATTAATAATAATGTTGTTTATAAAATTGTTACAAATGAATAATAATTTTTATTTTATTTTATTTATCTATTGATATTTACAACTGTATAAAAAAATACAACCAGTAAATTTGATAATAATGACAAAATGATATGATACAGGATGTAGAGAAACTACCCACTAGTAGAACTCTAAAAACAGTTTACAATATAAGGTCACGAGGCCATCTTCTTTTCAGACGCCTCGGAGGATTGCCAGGAATGGAAGAGGAAGCAAGGTTAGAAACTAGTGGGTTTGGGTGGTTAGGGAGTTTAGTATAGAAGGAATAATATCGGGTTCGGGCTAGGTCGGTTACATAAGGAACATTTAGGTCTTTATGGATGGTTTTATTGAATAAATAATAAGCTGTTAAATGTTTAGATTGTCCTTGAGGATGGCAGAATTGGCCGAAACGTTGGACTATTGATAAAATAAAGAATGTTGAGACTTTATAAGAATACTTTTTTTTTTTATTTTATAGATAAATACCAGTCCTAAGAACATGAATAAATCATATAAAATAACTATTATAATTATAAATTTACACCTCAAATAGAACAATTTAAAAACTTTTTACTGGCTATTCCAGCCAGGACATTAATTTCAGTCAAATCATCCAATGAATTATAAAAACAATAGATAATGCTATTAATATATTAATAATCTTGCCTTAGTTTGTGTCAAATTTGAAATACCTATTTTGTCACTTATAATTACAGATTAACTTTGTACTATTATCACTCTTCTATCACACAACATTTTTAACATTTCTTACAATCAGGTCAGGTGTAAAAATTTCTTTATTTAAATCTGTATTTTGATCTAAATTCTTAAATTTTATTATTAAAATTTATATTATGATTGTAAATATTAATAAAACATGTAGTCATATTTTTCATAAATTATTTTTGCTTAAGCTCTCTGCATTGTGTTGGTTCAGATTTCTTGTGTCATCTTAAAATTCATTGTATAATTAATGTTTTCTGGTATATAAACCGACTCAAGTATTTTTCATTTGAACATATTATTTTTTTTATTAAATTCGAATTTGTGATGGTTTTGAGATGCGTGCTGCACTATAATTTTATATATAAATACTGATTCCCATTAATATTTATTTCATGAATGATTAAGTGAAAGTAAATACAAAAAAAAAACAACTTTTAAAAATATAAATGAACTGTGCGACAAATTAGAGTCGAGTTGTTTCCTGGAATTTTAAATAGACCCTAGAATTTAATCTTCTGAGGCAAAGCAATTATGAAAAATGGATCACGCAGCGCCTTATCTAGGCAACTACCGTGATAGCGATTGGCTACTCAATTACCTTGAAATTCCATACATTTCAGAAACAACTGTTGGGATTCCAGCACGGTACTCGCTACAGTTAAACTATTTAGCACATCCTGTAGACCCGAGATAAACTTCTCTGTTTTCGAATTCCCTTTCACTTACCTTTATCAATTTGGTTATCAACAGTTCAATAATTAACAATTTATTTTGCTTAACGTTGATTATAATTTATTACCACTAATTTATTAAATAACTAAATAGTAAGAATGTGGTACAATTTTGAAAGCAGTTATGATCCTAAGGAAAATTGACTTTATTAGGACCCTTCTTCTTATTTCTTGTATAATTTCTGTGTTGATATATTCTATTCCCCAACAATTGCTTTGTTTCACTTATATA
>NW_027110638.1:59952-81335 GCF_000696795.3 Halyomorpha halys | reverse complement strand
AATTTTTCATTCGGAGCTCTATATCTTAAAAACTACCAACAACACTAGAAATTCTAAGAAAACATTATTTAAGGAAGAGTAAATTTGCTGAAATATTAACCCTAAAAGAGCAATTTACGTCTAATAGTTTGTCCTTATCAAAACGATTTATCAATTATTATCAACACTACGCCAGTAAATATACAAAAATAAAATATCCGGCTTAGCTTTTATTATCGATTCCGGTGAAATTGTAATAGCAGTAACAACAAAAAATTGTTGATGTCTCGTTGATGATATTGGTCCAATAATGATCTCTAAAATGAGCCTTTAGAATGGCAGTGAGTATATTGTCATCTGATTAGAATTAAAAGAAAATAAATTTCTCATAGAACCTGCCAAAATTCCATAATTATAAAAATATGATTAAAATATTCAACACACAGTATCTTTACTAGTAATAGTCCTTTTTTAGGATTCCTTGCTCATAAATTCACTAACCCAAAAGCGCCTACAGCCAAACATCAAAGGTTTGGTATAAAATATTGGTCGATTGTATAAAAAAACCTCGAAGAAAACTTTAAAACTTATGAGCAACGCATGAAATTGACTTAATTTTTTTCTGTAAAAAAACGGATATGAATAGCTTTAAATCTTCTCGTGGCATCTGGGATCATTTTGGAAAAAAATATAATGTAAATCGGTCCATTATTCTTCAAGTTTATTTTGGACAAAGATTCTGAGTATCTCCTCTTATATGAATAGACTATAGAAAAAATAAATAAAAAAATAATTGTAAAATTTTTCAAACTTGTTCTGCTGAACAAGTTTCATTAATGTTCTTGTTGATAATATATAATTATTATTTTTTTTTTATTATATTTTATATATGCCTTTATTATACTCGTTTATCGTTTTAAAGCCGAAGATTTTAGAAAAAAAAATATTGAACTAAGATAGTCAAATAATTTAATGGAGGATGTTTAATAAAAAGTAAGTTTTAACTGGTTTACGTTTTGGCAGCCTGATAACGTTTTCTTGTCACCACAGTTGTTCAGCAAATACATTTTATTTCACTTAACCTATTAGTACAAGAGCCCAAGAGGAGAAAAAAGGCAGTTATCTCGCCCCAATTTTTGATTAGTTTAATGAAAACTATGTATAATTACTAGGCGAAATTCATGAGTCTGCCAAGTACAGGTAGGGGGAATCAAAAATGGCGATAAAAAAAAAAAAATTCATTAGGAGCTCTATATCTTAAAAAGTAGGAACAACACAAGAAAACCTAAGAGAACGTAATTTAAAGAAAAACAAATTTGTTAAAATATGAGCTCTAATAGAGTTATTTACGTTAAATAGTATCGAGATATAGCTTTTTAAAAAGCAACATTTCATAAAAATGTTGCCTGGGTCGTACTGAAAGATCAGCAGTTAGTGAATTTATTTAGAAAAATCTATATCTCAAAAACCATTTGACTTACAGATGTTTATTAGCACTCAAATTAAAGCTAGTTTAATGACCTATAAAGTATTTTATGATGTTTATCTATGTTGGAGTAATAGTTTACTTGAAATTTGCTAAAATAAATAGATTTACAGTTGTTTGGAAAAATTTTTAATTGTATAATAAATTGGCTAAATTTATATTCATATGTGAATATCATAAAAACTACTACCCCTACGAAGATAAGTATCATAAACTAATTTATAGTAAGTTAAATTTCCTTTATTTTGAGTGTTAGCATCTTATGGATCTAGAGATATATTTTTTCAAAAATCGAAGATTTTACACGAACAACTATAAATTGACATTTTATGTCATATATTTTTAAATATCATAACAACTACTACTCCTATAAAGATAAACATAATTAACTATTTTATTGTAAATTTAACTAGCTTTAATTTGCGCACTGGCAGATATCAATACGTCCAATGATTTCTTAAATGAAGTTTTTCATAAATCAAACTTATTGTCCGAACAACTATAAATCAATTTATTTTAGCAAATATTATGAAAACTACTATTCCTACGAAGGTGAAGGTCATAAACTTCATTATAGTCCATTAAGCTAGCTTTAATTTGAGTTCTAATAGACATCTGTACGTCTCATAGTTCCTGAGATATAGAATTCTCAAAATAAATTAGCTAACTACTAATCTTTTAGAAGATTTTTAAGAAATTTTACTTTTTATAAAGCTATATCTCGAAAACTATTTAACGTAAATAACTCTATTAGGGCTCATATTTCAGCAAATTTAGTCTTCTTTAAATAATGTTTTCTTAGATTTTCTAGTGTTGTTGATAGAGCTCCGAATGAAAAATTAATGTTTTTTTAAGGTTTTGAAACAGCCGCCATTCCTCCCCCCCTACCTATACTTGGCAGACTCATTCAATTTTGACTAGTAATTATACATAGTTTTCATTAAAGTAATCAAAAATTGGGGTGAGATAACAGCCTTTTTTTCTTCCCGGCTCTTGTACTATATATATGAAGCGTTGACTTTCAAAATATGATTAATCTACATATTTTTCCAAATATTTTTGTGATTTATAGTGTTTTTCTTTTCATTTGCCTCGTAAAATTAGTTTAAATGAAATCGTTCTTAATCCCGTATTAAGTGGAAGCTGAAATTGAAAGAGGATAAAGGCCATATTACCCTTCTTTGACACATGTTGTAAACATCCCAAGAAGTGTATAACTGGAAGGAAGGCGAGATTTATTCGAACAATGAAAATTCTTTTGAAAATAAAAATAAAAAGTCTACCATATTCATAAGGGTTGAAAGGCGCCATGGAATCGATTCAGCATTCATGGAATCGATACAGGATCCTTTCAGTCTTATAAAAAAAAAAAAAAAATAATAATAAAAACATATTTGACTTGAGAAAGAAATTCAATTAAAGAGCCCAGAGGTTTCAGCAGCCCCTTTGAAGATAAAGGACGTAAACCGACTGTTGTAAGAATTTCCATAGTTATTAAAATAAAACTATCTTTTCGGAAAGGATCAAAGATAAATTACCACTCAAAGTAATGCAGTAAGTGGAAATTGAGTGATGCATAAAACCCAACAGATTTTTTTAAATATAATTATAACCATTTGAATTATATATTTTATTGTGTATTTAAAATTAATTGAATTGAACAGATTTGCTTACTACTACAAACGTAAATTATGAATTATGTATATAAATAATTTGGATTATGGGCCGCCCATAGCTCAGTGGTTAAGACACAGTCTTACCTATATGATGCCTATTGGTGGTGCCGGTTCGAATCCGGCCTGGGACGTTGACTTTTTTCATTGCGTGGCGGTCCCACAAAATGAAGAACTTTGACCCCCAACCATGGTTAGGTAGTATAGGACTCCAATGGGAGTCTTGGCCGAAAAAAAAAAAAAAAAAGAATTTGGATTATGTTTTGGATGAATTATGTATATAAATAATAAGTTGACCGTTGATAACCGATTGCAGAAGATAGTCGGGGTGTGGTCAGCAATGAACAACATAAATGAAGAAAAACAAATTTATTTATGCCGACGTTTCGACCTAAGTTTCAGGTCTTCATCAGAGCTATAAAACAAAAGGGATAACACAAAGATTTAGAAAAACATAAAGTTGAAAAGAAATAGTATACATAAAAGTTTGGAATTATATAAAATATTGAATTGAATCATAAATAATAAAAAAATGATAATTGATAATTGAATAATAAAAATAATTGATTGATAATCATGGAATTAGAAGGTAGCATATTGAAAACAGTGAAAGATGAAATATAATAATATGTAGCTGAGAAGATATTCGAATTAATGAATATTCTTCTCAATATAATATTCTACATATCTTTTCACCTACATATTATTATATTTCATCTTTCACTGTTTTCAATCTGCTACCTTCTAATTCCATGATTATCGATCAATTATTTTTATTATTCAATTATCAATTATCAATTTTGTATTATTTATGATTCAATTCAATATTTTGTAAAATACAATATACAATATTATAAATAGAATTATTAATACTATTTTATTTCTATATAATTTTCTTTTCACTTATTTTTACATAATTCTAACCCTACCTTAATTTATCTTGCTATTTTAAAATGTTCTTTGTTGTTTTTGTATCTTTTTAGCCCTGACGAAGATCTACAAAATGGGAAGAAACGTCGGAAAATAAAAAGTTGTTAACTATTATTGTTTTTTTTTTTTTTACTGCAACCCTGACCATCTTCTTTATAATTGGTTATAATGAATATATATATATATATAGCTGAGGCCAAGATTAGATAGAGATGCCTCCTCAACTTTATTACATGCCCATTATTTACTTGCATATATTGTACCAACCCAATTCGGATGGCAGCTTTGTCAAGGGGCAAATTCATTTGAACTGTTCGGGTTGCTGTTTCTCCAGTTATATCAAAATTGTGCACAATATGTTGCGAGTTGTGAACAATCAGTAATTCTCCTGTTAAGAACCGTAGAGAAGATATTTATATAAACCAATTTGTTAAGATTTGATTTAAGATTTTAGGAAAACTAGGGCTAAATTAAATTATTATCCCAGGGGGCGGGTGGTTAATTTTGGTAATGAAAAAGAACTTTAAATTATACTCTAATTTGTCGCTTATAGTATAAAATATGAAGTTTTTAGCCGAATTAATGAACTTTTTTCATAAAAGATACTTCAGTGAATATTCTTCTCAACAGGGGAGAAATTTATTAAAATTTAATCTGAAAGTAGTAAGAGGGGACTTACCTTTTTTTGCCTAAGGACCGACAAGATTTATAGTTAGGCCGTGTAGAGATCAGGAGCGCTGTGCCGGACTTGGGGGCTATCTTGGAGCTCTCCAGCCCACCTCCAGGAATAAATTTGCATTAAACCCGGATTAGCTCCAGTAGATCGGGCTGTTTCATAATAAGGGGAGGTGTTCAGGAGAGAAGGCTTAGGCCCAGGAGTTGGGGGCGCCTTGATGTACGGCCCCTGGCCGAGGATTTGCTCTTCTTTCAGATCGTCGCCTGAGCTTAAAATAATAGTGCTTAACTAGCCGTTAGGATTCTAGTCATCCTTAATATTTGATGGAACCGACAAAAAGTTATAAGTAGCTGGGACGATAGCGATATCGGTGGTCAATATATTTTGGGAAAATGGATTCAACACCTTTACTCTTCGACATGAAAGGTACCCTCCAGTTTCTCTTGGCAATTCCTCAAAAAGGGGCCGTTTGTAGCTGTGGGGGTTCAACAACTTCCTCGCAACTGCAACGGCACCGATTCTAATACGGCCTGGTGGTGTCTTACTTTATTTCTGTGAAGGTCCCAGGAAATGAAAACATGGCATTTCTGCCATTTTGTTTCGAACAGCCCAGTATAATTTAGCTTTGTTGACGTAACTCCTGTCTATAATCAAGTCTAGCGTTGCCACACAAGTGATCGCCAGTCATCTCACCAACTCCACACAGGACGCAGTCCGAAGATTCAGTCACTCCTATTATCTTCAGCATGCCACTGACACCGCTCTTGGTAAAGTCAATAGAGGACGCCTCTTAGGATCTAGCAATGCCGCCCAGTTCTTGCTCCCACATTCTCCTCTACTCCTTTCCTCTGCTCTTTCAGTGGAAACGCTTCGGGCCATTAGAAAATGAAAACTTGATCACCAACCATCGTTACAACAGGTTAGTTACCCCTAGAGAACCCGTAGGTTAGAAATGACAAGGAAGGAGATCATAAAAAAAAATCTTAAAAAGACACTGTTCATCTTAAACTGAAATTTGACTTAAGAACGATATAGAGTCCACATATATAAAAAAGAGACTTATGAAAGATTGATACTTCATTTTTTATTCTTTTCACAACAATTAAAACTAAAATATATACAAAAATATAATACTTACTGAAACCAATTTGGATTTGCCCATAATATATATTTAGAACAGAACAGTCATGTTAAAATTAGTTTCAGGCGGAAACCGCTTGGTATATCGGCGTACCCAGCGAGCGGTAGAGAGAGTACTAACTGACACATACAGACCAGCTAGAATCGATTCCATGACAAATTAAACAGACATCCCAACACTGTTATAAATTCTACGGACACTAAAATGCCCGAAGTACTATGAAGACTGAAAAAGAGCTGAATGAGGGAACTTTTCGCCTTGTAATTAAATTTTGTATCATACCTGAAGAAGGATACCTGAAGGATGAACTGCTTCCCCTCATGTTTCAAATCAATTTTTTTAAAGTAAAAACTACTGGTTATCATACCCAATGACAATTGGGAATAAAAATACGCAGATAGACAAAACTAATACGTAAAGGAATTTAAATTTTTTGGACTATAAATGATCAAAAAATCTCAAACATAAAGATGAGAATAATGAGACAACAAGATCAGTCGAAATGGCAGTCATCATTTAAATGCCAAACTGATACAATCTCGAAGACCAGTACATTATCTGTCTGACATTTAACAGTCACATTACATGTGAGATAACATACACCAAAAACCTTAGAGAATGTATTAATTAGTAACAAAGTTCGTTATGACTCGATTAATTTAATTATATCTTTAATTACAAGTATCAGTTGCACTAAAATAACTCTAAGATAACAGTTTATGGTCCAAAATATTATCTATCATATATTAGAAGTGTTGCTGAACAACATTTACATACTTACCCTTTAATTAAACCTAATTACTTTCACACAATTACAATTACTTCTTGATCTTTAGTAATTGCAAATACAATTATAATTATATGTAATCTAATCTAGTTGTAAATTTCGTTTAATTGAACATATTTTTAAGAGCAGACAACCTAGAAGTTAAAATATCGATACACAATCATAAAATCGATTTATACTAATCTTCAACATCTTCAGAAACATGCAAGTAAACAGTGATATGTTAATAAATACGCCGGCGTGAAGTCCTGAACTGGATATCATTTTTATATTTTAGAGCCATTGTGGAACAGATTTCTTCTGTTTTGGTATTACGTATTTTTAATTACAATTACTTGTAATAGTATTATAATTACTTGGTATTCTATGACAAATTATAAATTACATAGTTATTTTGTTAAAGTAATTTATCGACACACTAGCATATAATACTTGATTCAGTTACTGTAATTTCAATTGTTATTTTTAATTAAAATTATTTCTTGTGCTAAGCAATTGTGATTACGATTACTTCTTAGCCCTTAGTTATTGCAATTACAAGTAATTTAACTGATTTGTGAATTTAGTTCTTTTGAACATATTTATTATGAGCAGAAATCCTAAAAGTTAAAATTAATCGATACACAGCTACGTCATCATAAAATCGATTTTATATCAATTTTCATTATCTTCGAAACTATATAAATAAATGGCGATATGTTAATTAGTAAGGAGAAGCATCCTCTCCCTGAAGCCTATAAGGTAGCAGGGTATGAGAATAGAACAGCAGGCAGCATACTGTATCTGGTTGTTACCCCTGACACTAGCTCGCCACTGTAATAAGATCAAGTTGGTTAGGACCAAGTCTTACAGCCTTAATCAACTGCTAACATCCCCTAATCTTTCTCTTCACCTCAAATTAATGATTTACATGAGTGTACTCAGGCCACCCTTTGGCGTGTACATTGCATCTTCAACGGCCAGGAGGCTCCAACAGTTTCACTTCAAAGAGAAAAGACGGACCACATACATAAGAAATTCGAACTAACGACAGGAAGATAATTTATATCGAGGAGACATATCAAATTGATTTGACAGCCTCCCGTACTGTACGAACCCATTATTCAGGACCCTGCCACCAACAGGACGGCCACAAAGGTGCCAACACACACCAAACAACTCTGACTCGACTGAGGACTACTAACTTACTGACTAAAGATTTTACAAAGTCTGATGACTCCACCCATATTCCAATTATTAGATGAATCCCTTTCCTTATTCCCATCTTAATTTTTTTTTATTATTTATTTATTGTAATTTACAACTGTACAAAATAATACAATAGGTAAATATGTAGTATGTTTCATATACACTTGAAAATCTTGGGAAGGAACCACCCATTGGTGGTACTTCAAACATTAATTTAAACTAGAAGGTCCCGTGGCCATCTTCTTTTCAGACGCCTCGGAGGATTATCAGGGATTGTTAAGGATGAAAGATTAAGAATTAATGGATTAGGATGGTTAAGGAGTTTGGAATAAAAAGACGCATATCTGTTTTGGGTCAAATCTGCAACGAATGGGATGTTAAGGTCCTAATGAATGAGTTTATTTGTGACGTAATAAGGAGCATCAAGGATTTTACGTCCCATCTTAAAATGAATTTGAAATACAGTAGAACAGATAATTATAGTTACTATCCCATTGTATATCAAACCTTTTCCATCTATAGGGCATAGAAAAAAAAATCTATAAGTTAGAGCGCATTATGAACAAGACATTAGTACATAAGAATGTAATTTGTCATTAAAGCAAATTATAACATTACAATTACAGTAATTTACCAAGTAATTGTAGAAGTACAGTTACAATCACTGATGATAGTGCTTCTGCAATTTCTAATTAAAATAATTTGAAAGTAATAGCCAATGTAATTACTTAACACACAGATAGCTTATTTGTCTATAATTTTGCCACATTATGAATGAAGTATTCAAAATATTCTTTTTACTTCAAATTATGAATGATCGAATTCATTATTTTCTAGGTTATTCTTCAGTAATGCTTTCATGGGATCAATCTGGAATTACTATCATTGAGACTGACCATCAAATATGGATGCTCTTAATAAACGAGCTGTAACTTTACTCAATTCAGGTTCCGAGGGTCATTACGGGGCGACCCACGCCTTTGGTGCCAAATATAAAAAAGACGTGCCATTAGTCTCGGAGAAAACCACGTACGGTTTTTCCTTTTCTTATTTCTTGTTTAGGTGTAATGATTGTCAAAAGCTTTTTATTTTTCCTCTTACTTCAGACATGGCGCAGATATAGGATGAAAATTCGATTCGGTAACCATTTTGAAATTCATTGATCATTATCATTGAAGCTAATCTTAACAATAATGAAATATTAAAAGCATAAGAAATGTGGAGAAGTAATATAAAAAAATAATAGTTCAGTAAAAATAGTTTAAATCATTTTTGGTAATAAAGCCAATCTGGACATACGGAGTTGAGCTTTGGGGCTCCACTAAACCTTCGAATTCCTCTCGTATTCAACCCTTACAATCCGAAATCCTCAATGCTCCTTTCTTTGTCACTAATAAAATCATACATAAAGACCTTGATGTTCCCTATGAAACCGATCTAGCCCGAACCAGATATCACTCCTTCCATTATAAACTCTCTAACCACTCAAACCCCCTAGTTTCTAATCTTGCATCCTCTTCCATTCCTGACAATCCTCCGAGGCGCCTGAAAAGAAGATGGCCACGAGACCAGCTAATGTAAAATGTCATTAGAGTGCTACCAATGGGTAGTTTCTCTACACGCCTGTAACACTTCAATTTAACTTAAATCAGATTGACTAAATGTATTATAATATACAGTTGTAAATAGCAATAAATAAATATTTAAAAAAAAATCATTTTTGTACTTGAAAATAAGTGAAAATGTGGGTGCACAGGAAGCTTTTTGAAAATAGCGGTAGTTAAATTTATTACTCATAAATCCTATTTTTTACAAATATACGAAATATCATTTAAAAATACTATACATTATATTCAACGTGGCAAACCACGATCAAAGATACGAGTCCTAATAGATTTATTAATATTAAATTCGCACAATGATGCCAAAAGAGCAGGATTAAAATCAATTCCAATAAATCCCACCAAATTAACTTTACTCGTCGTCATAAGCCCATGCATTCCTGCCCCACACTATCCCTTAATAATACCCTACAGGACCAATGTTCCATATGTAGCCGATTTTCCCAGAACCATACCCATCCATCTATGGTAAATTCCCTCACCACTCAAACCCACTTACTTCTTCATTTGCTGATCCTCTCACACATCTAAAAAGAAGCAGGCCTCAAGATCTTCTTCTCTAGAAATGTTATTGAAGTTCTATCTGTGGGTAGATTCTCTAAATGCTTGTATCATGCCATTGTGTAACTAACATCAAATTTACTTATTGTATATATTTTTAATAAAGTCCTAAATATCAATTAATCCATTTAAAAAAATAGTTCCTGAGATTAAATATTTATAAAAATATATTCTTTCTAATATTAAGGAATCGTCATTTTGTGAATTTTTATTATTACCAGATATTATAACTACTATGCTCAGGAACATTATCATAATAATCCACTTCAGTTACTTCATACTCAGCTACTGGCATAAATATAAATTCAAACATTATAATATTTATGTGGATATATAAAGAACTATATAAGACGGGTTGGATAGAGCTGAGTTGTCCTTTAGTGGCCAACCAGTAGGGGACTGCTGTGAAGGCAATCAGATAAGAAATTTCTCAGCACGACTTGGAAAAAAGACATAAAAGAGACACTGATTTCTCTGAATGAAGCTTTCTTGTCACAAATCTCAATAGTACCAAGAAATGACGTTTCTTAAAAAGATATTTCAAAATAAATATTATATAAAATCGTATTATTTATACTACAAAAATAATTGAATTGCACAAAGATATTTATCTGCTTCAGAGTCAAGTGTACTAATAATGCACTTTAACTAACCCTCATCTGTCTCCAGCTTTTTATACGCGATCCTCAATATAGTACAAGAGCCGGGAAGAAAAAAAAGGCAGATATCTCACCCCAATTTTTGATTAATTTAATGAAAACTATTTATAATTACTAGTCAAAACTAATCATCCTGCCAAGTATAGGTAGGGGGAATAAAAAATGGCGGCTGATTCAAAACCATAAAAAAAAACATTAATTTTTCGGAGCTCTGTATCTTGAAAACTACCAACAACACTAGAACATTTAAAAAACATTATTTAAAGATAAATAAGTTTGCTGAAATATTAGCCCTAATAGAGCTATTTACTTCCAATAGTTCTCGAGATATAGCCTTTTAAAAAGCAACATTTCATAAAAATATACTGAAATATCATTATTTATAACGTTTATTTTTGTCAGAGTATTAGTTTTTATGCTATTTGTTTTTAAATAAACTCATAAAATGTTAATTTTGTAGTTGTTCGTATAGTGTTGGATTTTTGAAAAAATATATCTCAAGACCCATATGTCTGGCAACACTCAATATAAAGGAAATTTAACTTACTATAAAGTAGTTTATGACACTTATCTTCGTAGGGGTAGTAGTTTTTATGATATTCACATATCAATATAAATTTGTCCGAAGTACTATAAAGCAATTTATTTTAGCAAATATTATGAAAACTACTATTCCTACGAAGGTAACGGTCAGAAACTAATTTATAGTACATTTAACTAGCTTTAATTTGAGTGCTAATAGACATCTGTACGTCACATAGTTCCTGAGATATAGATTTCTCAAAATAAATTAACTTAGTAGTGGAATTTCAGTATATTTTTATGAAATGTTACTTATTAAAAGGCTATATCCCGAGAACTATTGAACGTAAATAGTTCTATTAGGGCTTACATTTTAGCAAATTTACTCTATTTTAAATGATGCTCTCTTAGATTTTCTATTGGTGTTGGTAGTTGTAAAGATATAGAGCTCCGAATGAAAGATTATTTCTTTTAAGTACTGAAACTGCTACCATTTTTTATTTTCCCTACCTATACTTGGTAGACTCATCATTTTTGACTAGTAATTATACCTAGTTTTCAATTAAGTAATCAAAAATTGGGGTGAAAATAACTGCGTCTTTTCTCCTCTTGGACTCTTCTACTACTAGGATTGCGTCTAGCTGGTTGGGATAAAAAACTAAACAATTTCAGTATATTAAGAAAAACATTTTTTTTTAGCAATTATTTATTTGTCACATATATCACTTTAAAAAAATATCTATAAAAGACAGTGATATGTAAATGGCAATGTCAATTGCTCTGATATGGGTACAGTGGTGCCCATTCTCTCAAAAAAAAATATATCCGCCACTTCACCCACTCTTGGAGAATCGATTACAGGTACTGTATGATCATTGCAGTCATGATTGCACTGCAGCACTGTACTTAAAGCTACTGATCTTATTAGATTAGTGATTTTATACTTATAGTTACTGATTAGTGAATTTATATCTTAAAAACCATTTGACGCACATATGTCTATTAGCACTCAGATTAAAGCTAGTTTAATGAGCTATAGAGTAGTTTATGATGTTTATCATCGTAGATGTAATAGTTTACATAAAATTTGCTTAAATAAATTGATTTATAGTTGTTCGGACAAATTTGCCAAATTCATATTCATATTCGAATATCGTAAAACCTACTACCTCTACGAAGATAAGTGTCATAAACTACTTTATAGTAAGTTAAATTTCCTTTATTTTGATTGTTGGCAGACTTATGTGCGTCTTATGGACCTAGAGATATATTTTTTTCAAATATCAAAAATGTCATCCCAACAATTAGAAGTTATATTTGTGACAGTAATATCCACGTTTAATCCCAAGCTATTGGTGTGTGACGTGAAATATGGGCATTCTTGGAAGATATAGCAAATTGTCAATATTGGCATTTTAAAGGCGTCTGTCCTGAGATAAGATAGGAGTGTTGTTGCGCGATCATGTTCAGTAGTAAGATCTCTCTATGGCATTTACAGCTGAAGGTACCGCAGAATCCTTTTTAATAATTTTTATTATTATTTTTGTTACATAAAGATTTACATCTATCTTGCTTAAATCGCTTCACCTCGTCCTGAGAGCGTGAGTGGTTCTCTTGCAGCTCGGCCAGTTCATTCCCTGCGATACCTACGTGACTTGGAACCCATATAGATGTAACTGACATACCCAGATTTTGTAATTGTATGGATTGAAATGTATGCAGGAAATTTTCGGGTGTTCCGGATACATATAGTCTAAACCATTTAGCGAGCTTAGGGAAATTGTAATTATTGTTATATTGTTGAGGTTCAGAGACGTACAAAAGTGAAGTGCTGCTGCTTTTGCATTGAGTTCGGCAGTGAATATGTTGCATAGTTTGTGGAGTTTAACTTTGTCGTTGAATCATTTGTTACAAATATTAGTTTGGCTGGTGAAGCATATTGTGTGATATTAACCTTTATGCTGTTCACATCTCGCTTTCATTCCATTCTACCAAATAGACAAAATGAACTTGAGTCAGCCCAAGAGAACAGAGGGGTATGCCTAGAATCAGGATCCATTACTACACTTTTAAATTCCCTCTCAGCTCCAAGTATAGTTTCTGAACTTTCTTCACACTGTATTCGGAATAATTTAATGTCTCGGGTGTCTGAGACTACTGAATAAGAGAAGATAAATAAAGTTCTGAAACTTTCTAGTATCGAATAACTTGAGAGCTTCATCACCACAAGTTTAATTATTCCTTTATTAAATTTCGAAAAGTTTAGTGAATAAAATATCTTAATAAATATTTCTTCGTATTTTAAATATAAATAATTATTTCTGATCCTACAGTTGAAGCTCCAATGGTTTTTATTGGTGAAAACTTTATTATATTTCTTTTCGAGAATTTATTTATATCCTGTATCCACTTCTTAATTTTTTATGACTTCTGAACAACGTTTCAGGCTTATCTGTCGATTAAAAAATTCTAAAAATTCAGATATTTACAATCAACAGTTTTACAATTAAGATACAGTTACAATCAACAAAGTTTATATTGCACCTTAATATATGTTTTTTTTTACATATTTATATACGAAAATTCGATATTTAAATATTAACTGCACTAATTCATAACCATTTACACATCTAAAATGTGCTTATTTGTTCTCTTACCTTTTATTTATTTGTGGACATATTATATTTTAAATTAAAAATAATTATTATATATTCTAAGAAGAATATAGGTCCTATTTTTATATGTGCTGTTTTCATACAATGTTTTGCTTTTTAAATTTAAATTTCTTTTGATCGAGTCTGGCACCCGGGACTGCTTTACAAACTCCGTAAATTCCTACCACCTACATACTTTCTCATCATTCGTTCCTTTCTCATTGATAGATTTATCCAAGTAAACCACAATGGTTCCTATTCATTCCGCTATTCTCAGTCCGCTGGTGTTTCTCAAGGTAGTATCCTTGGTCCCATCCTCTACATTGTCTATACAGCTGACATTCCAACCAATCCTAACACTATCCTCACCACGTATGCCGATGACACATGTGTGCTCGCTGTTAATAATAACCCATTAATTGTATCCCAAAATCTCCAATCCCATATCACAGCCCTGATCCGCTACCTTGGACTACATTTGGACAAGCGATTAACTTGGAATCCTCACACCAGACTGAAAAGACTGTGGAACTGCACGTCGATTTCGACTATTACAGCACTTAATAGACAAACGGTCTAAACTTTCAACAAATTATAAAAGACTGATCTACATGACTATTATAAGGCCAGTCTGGACATATGGAGTTGAGCTTTGGGGCTCCACTAAACCTTCGAATTCCTCTCGAGGCGCCTGAAAAGAAGATGGCCACGAGACCAGCTAATATAAAATGTCATTAGAGTGCTACCAATGGGTAGTTTATCTACACGTCTGTAACACTCCAATTTAACTTAGGTCAGATTTACTAAATGTATTATAATGTACAGTTGTAAATAGCAATAAATAAATATTTAAAAAAAAATGTTTTTCTTTAACTCCACCCATATATCAAAAGCCTTGAATTGTTATGTTGTGTACTGATTTTAATTTGTTACCTTGCTAATTAATATTGTTTTGAAAATCTGTTTTATTTATTATGCCCACATAATGTTGTCTGTTGCGGCCAACATATTTTTAGTGCAGAGAATCAATGTATCTGTTTCGGTTAGGTTGTGCTTGCCCATAACCAAAAGGGTAATTATAAATTCTACAAAAAGAAATATTATAATGTTTTAATTCTTTATTTATTTCAAAAGATATACAATACGCTAAAATTATGTAAGAAGGATAAGATTGAGTTTCTCCATACACTGAAAGCGCATGTAACAATGTCAGCGTATACTTTTTAGTGGAACTGTTGAACTGGAACGAAATATAAAGGAAAGTTTTATTGGCCCGGAAGCGAGACGAACCCAGACCATAAAATTCCTTGAGGGTCCTACGGGTTCAATCCCGTAGGAGATGCAGGGACGGGAGGATTCACTGCTTCACTGCTATGTCATCACCTTTCTTTTATGGAACCTAAGTCAGATTGCAATCTACGGAGCCGAAGGGGGCTTACCAACTTCTCCTGTGTATATTCTCTAAGATAAAATCCATATTAAAAATTAAATGTTAAATAATATTTGCAATGACTGCTTCGTTTTCCAATCGAAAAATAATTAGTGTTCACGCGTGTCCATTCATTATCCTATTTGGTGAAACTTATAACATTTATTTAATTTAAAAAAAATATTTATAATACAAATAGCTTTATCGGGATTTATTGTTTAAAACATGAAATATAGATTAATTAAAAATATCAAGAACAAAATCATTTTTAACCTTTTAACACTGCTTTATTTTATTATATGTATGTACATCCAAACTTTGTAACGTTCTGGCTTTTATAATGACCGATGTCAAACATTTTTACTTTCACCACTGCTACAATATATAAATTCATTTCTTACTTTTACGAACTTATATATAAAATATCTAGTAAATGGGAGGGAATATTGATACATTTCAAATTCAACTTCATCCTTTCAATCCCATATTCAGGCTCTCGAAAATGGTGTTGTGATTGGAGGATTAAAATTAATCCCATCAAATCACCTTTACCCTTCGTCGTAAATATACCGACTGCTCTACAGTATCCTTTAATAATCTTGCCCTTACCCCTGTCGAACTGATTCGCTACCTTGGACTACATCTGGACAAACGACTAACCTGGAATCCTCAAACAAGACTGAAAAGACAGGAAACTGCACATCGATTTCGAATATTTTAGAAGACCAATATAATAAGACCTTGATAGATTGAAAGAGTTGAGCTTTAAGGCTCTACTAAACCATTGAATTCTTTCGTATCGAATCTTTACATTCCTAAATCCTTCGCAAAATCCTGAATGCTCCTTACTTTGTCACAAATAAAATCATCTATAAAGACTTTACTGATCCATCTGTAACAGATCTAGACCGAACCAGCTATTATTCCTACCATTACAAACTCCCTAACCAATCAATCCCCCTAGTTTCTAACCTTGCCTCCTCTTCCATACCCTGACAATCCTCCGAGATGCCTGAAAAGAAAATGGCCACGAGACCTGCTAGTGTAAAACGTCATTAGAGTGCTACCAATGGCTAGTTTCTCTACACGCCAATAACACTCCATTTTAACTGAGATCAAATTTACTAAATGTATAATAATGTACAGTTGTAAATAGCAATAATTAAAAAAAAAATATTTTCAACAAATATACAGGTTTTGTGATCCTATTGAGATTAAATAAGCAAAACTCGGTCGAAAATTAGGTCAGTGTATGAACAGCCTAACACAAAACAAAAAGGCATACGTAACTAAAATTCGATGTTTAAGGAGGGTATAACCATAGATTAGTACAGTATTCGATAAAATTGACTCACTGAAAGTACCATTTTATAGAATCGATTTTACACAGGTTTTTTTGTTTTTTTCCTCGAGAAATATCTCAAATAATTTGGACTAAACTTTACATATCATTAGAGAAATAGATGATCTTTTATTCTAAACTTAATGATACTTTTACTGGAAGAGTCTTATGGAATTAAACTGGATTTAATGAATGAACAATTCTTCCTTATCAAAATACAATCATTTATTTCATATCATCAGCAACGTTTCGGGAGATTTCCCCCATCTTCAGGCTGCTAAAAAGTATTGTATTTTAATAAAGAAGAATTGTGTCACTCACTAAATCCAGTTTAGGATCTTTTATGTGTGCTAGAAATATTTTAACAGTGCTTAAATACTGAATTTTCAAAAAAAAATTCCTCTATAGTACTTTTAATTTATTTATTTAAAGTAATTATGTATTTTCAATTTTATAAATATTTTATTTGTTTAAATTTTTGCTTTTTAGTGTAGTAAGTGAAGATGTGTACATTAGAATTTTTAAATATACAATTTTAGAAGTATTTGTAATATTTTATTTAAACTTCTTCTTATTCCAATGTGTATTTCATTTCGTAAAAGCTTTTAGGACATTCTTGTATGAAGTATGGAATGATAATTTGATTGAAAATCGTGGGTCTATATAAAAGATGGATAGAGGCTGTAAGTAATGTATAAAGTGACAACTAGGCACCGAATAAAAACCTCAATAAATAATAATTATTAATAAACTCAATTGATTATTCTTGACAGAAAGTTAGCAAAGAATAATTAATATCCTTTAACTAGAGGTGGAAGATAAGTTGATTGAAGAAGGGAAAGTTGGCATGGTGTCATCATATTGCGTTTCTCTATTTGTGTTTGTTTTTTTATCCTTATTTATTTCGGAAACTGATTATTCGTCTTCTGAAACTGTTGTATTAATAGTTTCTATATCGTCACGCAAGAACAGATCTTTACCTTTGGTTGAAAAATACCAAAAACAAATGTTTTATACCGCAGAATCAAATTTTTACTAATAACATTTGTGATGATAGTGTTTTTTTTTCGGCCAAGACTCCCATTGGAGTCCTATACTGCCTAACCATGGTTGGGGGGTCAAAGTTCTTCATTTTTTGGGACCGCCACTCAATGAAAAAAGTCGACGCCCCAGGCCGGATTCGAACCGGTACCGCCAATAGACAACAAATTGTTAAGACTGTGTCTTAACCACTGAGATACGGGCGGCCCTAAGTGATGATATTGTAGTTTAGCTTACATCTAGATGTTTTAAATATATAAGCACTGGATGAGGTTGGGTGAATGAGATGACTGTAGCATATGGAACTTAAATGATTAAATTAGCAACTGAATCAATTTAAAAAATAAGAAGGAAGAATGAACTTGCAGTCTAAAAATACTACAGTAATTGAATCTGAATTCAGAAAGAACAGAAAGAAATTGCTCTAAAAAAAGTGAAATGAATACATTTTTAGTCAAATATAAATAAAATAAATTAAATATTGATATAAAAATTGCTGCAAATCATGCTGCAGCAATACTAGCTTGATTATAAAATATGAAATGTAATTTAAATGAAAAATAATTTATTATTCTGGGACAAGTTCCCTTTTGGGTAATTGTAAATATAAGTAATTGTAGGCAAATGTAGGTAATTGTAATATTACAATATATACAATATATTGGCCGAAAACAGTGTGGCTACGTTTAATTATAACTTATATTAAAATAGTCTATAAATAGTTTTAGATACAGAAAAAAAAACAACTGACTGAATATATAAAAAACAAAAAAGGTTGCTAAAAATTATCTTTACAATTATAATATTGGATTAGATTGGTAAAGTAAAAGTTCCTTCTAGTTCAATAGAAGGATTATAAACGAAAAAAGGATTTGTACATGACGTATGTAAGAGGGAATGGAGTTCCAGAGAAAGGCAACTCCGGTACAAAAAAGATTTGTCAAACGCAGTTCGGTGAGGCGAAGAGTGGATGACAGATAAACAAGCTCTGGAAATACGGGATTAGACTGAGAATTTGAATTGCAGGTGTTGTAGGATATAGGAGGGGCGCTTAGTACTAATTACATGGAATTGAAAAGAAGTTCAGTTAAGTTTAGCTTCGAGCTTAACCGAGAATCCACCGTGTACCAGACTGCTGGAGTCAAAGTGGGAGAAAACAAGGGAAGAAACTAAGAGATAACGGGTTTTAAGTGGAAGAAGATAACGGATTCTCATAAAGGATGCCCCCTTCATAAGAAAACGTTTGCTGATTATAATTTAAAATAATTGAAATAATTTTTTATTAATTTATATATTGATATTTACAACTGTATACATATATACACATCAAGTAAATTTGCTGTAAGTGATATGATGACATGATAAAAACATGTGGAGAATCTACCTATTTATAGAACTCCAAAAACATTTCTAAAGGAGAAGATCTCGAGGCCATCTTCTTTTCAGACGTCTAGGAAGATTATTAGGTAGTGAAGGAGAAGCCTGGTTAGAAACGAGTTGGTTTGGGTGGTTGGGAAGTTTATTATGGAAGGATTGGTATCTGGTTCTGGCCAAATAGGAAACATAGGTGACATTGAGGTCCTGATGGATGATTTGATTTGTGGCAATGTAAGGAGCATTGAGGATTTTACGAAGGATTTTGGATTGTAAAGATTGGATACGAGAGGAATTCGAAGGTTTAGTGGAGCCCCAAAGCTCAACTCCGTATGTCCAGATGGGCCTTATTATTGTCATTTAGATCAGTCTTTTGTAATGTGTTGGAAGTTTAGACCGTTTGTCTAGTAAGTGTTGTAATAATCGGAATCTACGAGCAGTTTCCTGTCTTTTCAGTCTTGTATAAGGATTCCATGTCAGTCGTTTGTCCAGATTTAGTCCTAAGTAACGGATCTGTTCAACATGAATGAGTGGGGTATTAGTAAAAGATACTTTAGGGCAAGATAAAGGGTAAATGTGATTTGGTGGGATTTATTAAACTTTATTTTAATCCTTCAGTTTTGGCATTATTCTTCGAGGGTGGTGATGTGGGATTGCAGGGATTGGGATACAATGGATGGATCATTATTCACTGACAATAGGCATGTATCATCGGCATACGTGGTGAGAATAGTGTTAGGATGGGTTGGGATGTCAGCTGTAAAAACTGTATAAAGGATAAGACCAAGGATACACCAGCAGACTACCCTGAGGTACACCAGCAGACTGAGGAAACAGAGATGAATAAGCGCTGTTGTGATTTACTTGAAATAACCAGTCTGAGAGATAAGAATGGATAATGAGATAATATGTATGGGGTAGAAATTTACGGATCTTGTATAGCAGTTCTGGGTGCCAGACTCGATCAAAAGCCTATTCTACATTAAGAAAGACTCCGGAGCAGTACATTCCGCGCTCCAATGACGACGAGACTACATCGACCACACGATGACAATGCTGGATAGTGGGATGTTCGGAATCCAAACTGGTGATCTGGGATTATACGGTTGGAATCTAGGAGAGGGTACAGGCGTTTTAAGATAAGTTTCTCAAGGATTTTTCCCATGATAGGTAACAGAGAGATAGGACGGTAAGAAGATGGGTGTTCTGGCGGCTTTCCAGGTTTGGGAATCATTTTGATTATGGATAATTTCCATGGGTCAGAAAAGGTCAGAAATGTGGATCTGATGAAATAATTTAAATTTAATTTTAACTGAAAGTAATAATATGATACTTGAACTGATTTTGAAATTTTGAAAAAAAAAATCCTTAATTCTCTGCTTAAAAAGAGATCAAATCCTCTTATAGATTTGAATAGATCTCAAACTTGTTATTAATTTACTAGTAATATTTTGTGGGGTGGAACAGTTGGTAAGGCGTTGTGTTTTAAGCCCCGCGATCGGGGTCTAATCCGGTTTTGGCAAATAATTATTTATTCTGTAACTTTAAACGTGAGTTACCCCTATGGGTTTGGAAGCCCTTCTGGAAAGTGCCCAGCCTGTATAAAGTGAAAATCCATAATTAAGGAAAAACCAAAATCAACGTCACTAATTTTAGTTTTGCTTACATTTGTTTTATTATTATTACTTTTTATTATTAATTTATTTATCTACATACATATTATTTATCTACATTACATTTTTTTCGTATGTTTGATATATTTGTGACAGCAAATCTTCTGATTTCTAAATCTGAAACACCAATTCCACTGTTTTATTATCGGCTCTGTTTTTTAAATATCCGAACTCAATCCAAAGCTACATTTTTCAGGGGCTTGTTTTGAGAAAATTGTGCTTCTCTTGCAACACGATCGGCCAGTTCATTCCCTGAGATTGCTACTAGGCTTCGAACCCATGTACATATAACCAGATTTTGTCAAGTGTTTAGGTAGAAAAAAAATTTTAATCTTCTGAACAAAAGAGGTGGAAGTCTGTATTTAGTACATGAGCTTAGAATAAATAGGGCTTGCTCGAAATACTCCTGTTGTGGTTTGGATTCCGGCGTGATTTAATACAAAGGTGTTGTGTAACCAAATTAGTATTTAATACAAAGATGTATTGCCAAGTTGGTCTTTAATACAAAGATGTTGTGTTGCCAAGTTAGTCTTTAATACAAAGGTGCTGTGTTGCCAAGTTAGTCTTAAATACAAAGGTGCTGTATTGCCATATTAGTCTTTAATATAAAGGTGTTGTGTTGCCATGTTAGTCTTTAATACAAAGG
>NW_027110638.1:49093-59389 GCF_000696795.3 Halyomorpha halys | reverse complement strand
AGTCATTAATACAAAGATGTTGTATTGCCAAGTTAGTCTTTAATTCAAAGGTGTTGTGTTGCCAAGTTAGTCTTTAATACAAAGGTGATGTGATTCCAATTTAGTTTTTAATGCAAAGATGTATTGCCGCGTTAATCTTTAATAGAAAGGTGTTGTGTTGCCAAGTTAGTCTTTAATACAAAGGTGATGTGATCCCAATTTAGTCTTTAATACAAAGATTTATTGCCAAGTTAGTCTTTAATACAAAGGTGATGTGATTCCAATTTAGTCATTAATACAAAGATGTTGTATTGCCAAGTTATTCTTTAATACAAAGGTGTTTCGTCACCAAGTTAATCTTTAATACAAAGGTGTTGTGTTGCCATGTTAGTCTTTAATACAACGATGTATTGCCAAGTTAGTCTTTAATGCAAAGATGTATTGCCAAGTTAGTCTTAAATACAAAGGTGCTGTATTGCCATATTAGTCTTTAATATAAAGGTGTTGTGTTGCCATGTTAGTCTTTAATACAAAGGTGTTGTGATTCCAATTTAGTCATTAATACAAAGATGTTGTATTGCCAAGTTAGTCTTTAATACAAAAATGTATTGCCAAGTTAGTCTTTAATACAAAGGTGCTGTGTTGCCATATTAGTCTTTAATACAAAGGTGTTGTGTTGCAAAGTTAGTCATTAATACAAAGATGTTGTATTGCCAAGTTAGTCTTTAATACAACGATGTTGTATTGCCAAGTTAGTCTTTAATACAAAAATGTATTGCCAAGTTAGTCTTTAATACAAAGGTGCTGTGTTGCCATATTAGTCTTTAATACAAAGGTGTTGTGTTGCCAAGTTAGTCATTAATACAAAGATGTTGTATTGCCAAGTTAGTCTTTAATACAACGATGTATTGCCAAGTTAGTCTTTAATACAAAGCTGTTTCGTCACCAAGTTAATCGTTAATACAAAGGTGTTGTATTGCCAAGTTAGTCTTTAATACAAAGGTATTGTGTTTCCAATTTAGTCATTAATAGAAAGATGTTGTATTGCCAAGTTAGTCTTTAATACAAAGCTGTTTCGTCACCAAGTTAATCGTTAATACAAAGGTGTTGTATTGCCAAGTTAGTCTTTAATACAAAGGTATTGTGTTTCCAATTTAGTCATTAATAGAAAGATGTTGTGTTGCCAAGTTGGTCTTTAATACAAAGGTGTTACGTTACCAAGTTAGTCTTTAATACAAAGATGTATTGCCAAGTTAGTTTTTAATTCAAAGGTATTGTATTGCCAAATTAGTCTTTAATACAAAAGTGTGTTGCCAAGTTAGTTTTTAATATAAAGATGTTTTGTTGCCAAGTTTGTCTTTAATACAAAGGTGTTGTGTTGCAAAATTAGTCTTCTATCGTACGTTAGGCCTTAAATCCTATAGTGGTATTAAAGAGTTTCCATGGAAAAATGGGATGACTGAGGTGTATTTAATTTTTTATCTAAGTGGAGGCATTTTGTCTTGTCTATGGAAAATTAAGTGTTGATAGTATATTACTAGTTTTTATCCTGTTTATTGTATCTTGTAATTTAGGTTGAATATCTTGAATACAGTCTGATCGATATAATATTGCCAGATCATTGGCGAATAAAAGTGGCTTAACTCCACTGAGCGAATTAAGTCCCAATTCATTTACATCAAGAGAAAAAAGAGTGGGGCTGATGATAAATCTCTGAAGTACCCCATCAATATGCCTATTCCCTAGAATATTCACATCCAACTCGTACCCTAAAATGCCGATTAGTCTAAAATTGTCTGATAAACGAGAAAATTAATCCATTGATTCCTATAGAGGACAGCTTTTTTAATATTATTGAGTATTATTTATTTATTCAAATGCTTTAAGCGTATCAAGGAAGACGACTACCCTTTTTTGCCCGTTAATAAATACGTACTGAGCTTCTTTCTCTAATGTTATCAAGTGGTCAACTCCATTCCCTGTTTTAGCAAGAGTATAATACTTTTTTTTTTTTTAAATACTGGCCTTCCTGATATAAGAGAACCTTTTCAAGGCAAGACAAACTGTTTAAATGGGCTACGACGAGTGAGGTAGGCAATATTCGCTCTGATTATTTTTGTTTTTGATATATACTAAAGATTGTAACACAAAGTCATAAGTTATTCTAAAACTGTTGAAATAGATTGGAAGACTCCAAAACAATTTGTTTACTCTTTCAAACGGCTATGAATAACGAACTATAGGCAATAAACATTTTCTCTCTTTTATTAATTTGTAATAAGCAAGCGTTTTACTTTTTTTTTTTTAATGACTTAAAAAAACATTTTTTGGAAAAAAAGTAATTAATAAAATTAGTACTGAATTAAAGGAAAACAAATGAAATAATATTAATAAAGAAATATAAAAACGAAAGAAAAAATATCATGACTTGTTAAAAAATAAAACTGATAAAATAATAACCAAAAAATCATTTAAGTACACAACAAAGAAAATTAAATTCAAGTAACAATAATTTTTCTAAATATCTTTATTGGAATTCACAACTGTATATTGTATAATACATTCAGCAAATTTGATCTTAGTTAAAAGAGTGTTACAGGCGTGTAGAGAAACTACCCATTAATAGCACTCTAATGGCATTTTACATTAGCTGGTCTCGTGGCCTTCTTCTTTTCAGGCGCCTCGGAGGAGTGTCAGGAATGGAAGAGGTTGCAAGGTTAGAAACTTGGGGGTTTGAGTGGTTAGAGAGTTTATAATGGAAGGAGTGATATCTGGTTCGGGCTAGATCGGTTACATAGGGAACATTAAGGTTTTTATGAATGATTTTATTTGTGACAGCACGGAGGATTTTACGAAGGATTTTGGATTGTAGGAATTCGAAGGTTTAGTGGCGCCCCAAATCTCAACCCCATATGTACAGATTGACCTTATTACAGTCATATAGATCAGTCTTTTGTAATGAGTTGGAAGTTTAGACCTTTTGTCTAGTAAGTACTGTATTAGTCGAAATTGACGTGCAGTTTCCTGTCTTTTCAGTCTTCTGTGAGGATTCCAGGATAATCGTTTGTCCAAATGTAGTCCAAGGTAGAGGATTTGTTCAACAGGGGTAAGAGTAACATTATTAAATGAAATTGTAGGATAGTCGATAGGTTTAGGTTAGGACGGAGTGTAAAGGTGTTTTGATGGGATTTTTTTTTAATTTATCTTAATCCTCCAATTACGAAACCATTCTTCGAGGGCTGTGATATGGGATTAGAGAGTTAGGGATACAATTAATGGGTTATTATTAACTAGAGTACACATGTTTCATTGGTATACGTGGTGAAGATAGTGTTAAGATTGGTTAGAATGTCAGCTGTATAGACGGTGTAGGGGTTGACAATAAAATAAATACACATTTGTGCATATTTACAATATTTACATTCTGAAGGGGAACTCCAAGCACTGTGGAAGGCAAGGAAGGGCTCTAAGAGATCCCAGCGTTTCTCTCACAGCCGCGTCACTAGTGATGAAAGCCATTGGAGACTCAGTAAGAGCGCTTGAAACGTAGACGTAGACTTGAGTGAAGAAGCTGGCTATTGGAAGAACTCCATGTACAATTCACAAAAGGTCTCGGGGCAAGTGCCGTTTCAACCTTCAGGGAATTATAGAAATCCAAAAAAAAGGATAGGGATTGTGCTAAGAGATTAAGATAGTTAATAAGAATAACGTCCAGGTTATTAAGGGACGTTGAAGTCATGGCGTAAAATTTTGTTTACTAAAAGTTGTGCAGTAAATTTATTTGTAGAAAATTATATTTTTAAGATGTATGATTATTGAAAATTTCTGATTGAACTTAAGAATTTTCACTCGTTATTTTAACTTTGTGTCCTGAACAAACTTGGGGGAAAAAAATGTTGACTTTGAACTGTTTATCTACCTATAGCAGGGCAGGGGCATAGGGCCCTTTCGTTTGTTGAGAGGGCTGCAGCAACTGAGGTGTGGCTGCGACAACAGCTATCTCTCAGGGGTTTTGTTCAAATATCAATAAAGGAAAAGTCAATCGCCAAACTGAAGGGATCGTCCTTTATCAAAACGTACCTTCAGCAATATATATTTGAATTAATAATTCATGAATAAATCCGTTAATGGCAAAGAAGAAAAACCTGTTTACGTCTTTTCTAGTCTTTAGGTCTCTTTTATTGAGCTTATTGTTTTAATCTGATCTCTGTGGTGGAAAACAGTTTTTTTTTTCAACTAAAAATGTTACAAATTGGATCTTGCTGTATTTGCACCTAACCTACTCAAATATTTTCTTCTGAAATTATAACTTGACAACCCTCTTTCCCGATTCATTAAACACTGAATAGAAACTTGAAAATTAATTTATTCGTACCCAAAGGCGTCAATATGTTTTCTTTTGTTATTTTTCATATTCTCTGTAACCTGAGAGACTTAGAGGTTATTACTGATTAGCTGTAAAAAGCCTGTTTCAATCATTACGCCATTTTGTTGTTTACTAAATTGAGAAACTTGTATCTTGTGAGGTTATACCAGGTGATAGGTTATATAGGTGACCAGAAGTCATTTTGTTTTTTATATAACTGACGAGAATAAAGGATTTTTAGGAGCTGAATGTACCAGACCGCAACTTGAGTGTATGTAGGAGTTTAGCATGCCCGCCCATTATTTTTTTTCTGAAGGCGAACATCTAAAATAGACAAAAGATTTTCTCATTATATTTAAAAAAATAATAACTTACACCGATCTAATTTTAATTGTACCATTTCCTATTAAATCTTCGAATAAAAAAGTATCTAGTTTTAGTATTAAAACATTCGGTAATGTCTATAATTACTTCTCCGTTTCATTGGGTCTAGGTCTGATATTATTTGGAATGTTTAATAAAATCAGGCTGGCAGTTCCCGAAAACATCTCAAAAACCAAACTCTTAAGCTTTATTTTAGGCTTTGCATTTTCCAAAACGAGCCTATGCTTTTTCTTTCTTTAACAACTTTTTGTCATCGTGAAAAAAACTATTGAATTAAATGATATTTAATTGAACTTTAAAGAAACTATTTTATATTTATGTAAAATAATCTAGCATGAAGGCTGTAAATCTGTCTGAGTTTTCGCAAAGGAGGAAAAACTGATTTTAATCTCTTCTAAAAAGCGACTTTTATTATATTTACGAAAGTATTCGGTTAATGTCATACACAGGTGCACGCACGGAAGCACGCTCACAAACACACACACACACACACACAAAGTTCGTTATTCCAGAATTAATTTATATGATTTATATTTCTTTATCCTTACCACGTATGCTGATGCCACATGTGTGCTCACAGTTGGTAATAACCCTTTGATTGCAGCCCAAACTCTCCAGTCCCATATCACAATCCTCGAAGAATGGTGTCGAAATTGGAGGATAAAAATAAATCCCAACAGATCACATTTACTCTTCGTCGTAAACCTGCCGACTGCCCTACAGTATACTTTAATAATGTGGCTCTTACCCCTGTAGAACAGATTCGTTATCTTGGACTACATCTTGACAAACGACTAACCTGGAATCGTCACACAAGACTGAAAAGACAGGAAACTGCACGCAGATTCCGACTATTACAGCACTTACTAGACAAACGGTCTAAACTTCCAACTCATTACAAAAGACTGATTTATATGACAATAATAAGGCCCATCTGGACATACGGAGTTGAGCTTTGGGGCTCCACTAAACTTTCGAATTCCTCTCGTATCCAATCTTTACAATCCAAAATCCTTCGTAATCGTAAGTGGTTGTTGCAAGAGTAAGAATAGGACATTCCAAATTAACCAAAACCATCCATAAAGACCTAAATGTTCCTTATGTAACCGATCTAGCCCGAACCCGATATTATTCCTTCCCTAATAAACTCCCTAACCACCCAAACCCACTCGTTTCTAACCTTGCTTCCTCTTCCATTCCTGGCAATCCTCCGAGGTGCCTGAAAAGAAGATGGCCTCGTGACCTTATATTGTAAACTGTTTTTAGAGTTCTACTACTGGGTAGTTTCTCTACATCCTGTATCATATCATTATGTCATTATGATCAAATTTACTGGTTGTATTTTTTTACCCAGTTGTAAATATCAATAAATAAATAAAATAAAAAAAAAATTCTTTAGTGTTGTTCACGTAGCCTTTTTTACTGCTCCTTTTATTTCCCAATAATTACGTTACTTATTTCAGTCATTGAAACCTGTTAATAAAACTTTTTTTTTAATTATGTTTGTTTGAGGCCCACTCACGAAATTTTGACTAGGATATCAAGGTCATTCTTTCCATTTATTGGATGTCAAGGTCATTCCATCTATTGAATATAAAGATCACACCATCTATTGGATATCAAGGTCATTCCATCTATTGGTTATCAAGGTCATTCCATCTATTGCATATCAAGTTCATTCCATCTATTGGATATCAAGGTCATTGCTTCTAATGGATAACACTTTAACTAGTAGGGTCTCTGGACCCAAGTGGTCTGAACAGGTTCTTTGAACACCTCAGAGAAACACCATTTTCACTCATATTCAACAATTCACTATGAGTGAGTAGTTTTATACCGCACCCACGCAGAAGAGTAGAGGCAGAATGAGGGAATATAACAACAATATGAACCATAGAAACCTCAGTACATCAATCAACAATCCACTACCATATTATTTATTATTCTATTTAACCTCGTTCGAGACAATATTAAAAATTGAATTTAACTAACCTAACTTTTTAATTTAAATATTCTCCGGAATAAATATTGAGATATATTACCCAAATGAATTGTAATTTAACAGTATCGGTTTTTGGTTGTAATAAATGGAGTGGAATGTATTTGATAAATTTTAAATTAAATGAAGATTGGTGATATAGGGAGATAAACCTCTATTCTTAATTGAATTATAAGACAAATGGTTGGTTATATGGGGGTTTGCCAAAGGGTTGTACTGTGTAGTTTAGTATTTAATTTTGATTATGGATTGTAATGGGTTACATGAAATATTATATTATTATATATAATTATAGGTGATGTAGTTTCTTTCTGTTGAAGATGCTTTAGGTTACTTGGTGAACTAATGATATTTTGAAAGTGCATATTCTTGTTCTCCTCTTGTATTCTCTTCCATCTTTCATTCTCCCTCTGCCCCTTCACCTGAGTGTAGTATAGTTTATTCACTCATGGTGAATTGTTGATCCCAGCCAAAAATGCGATGTGGCTCTTGAGACAGTTCACTCTTCTGTGTATAAGACAAGATGGCTACCAAAGCCTACAGCTTCATATAGATGGCAAAATCTTGAATTTCTATTCAAATTGGAGAGGGGGCTGCTTTCTCAAACACTAACTAAACCACATTTTATTCTCTTTTGGCCAAAACCCGTATATAATCAGTTGTTATTATAATCCTGTAGAGGTTATATATTCACTTTTCATCATACCTAATTTATTCTTGATTGCAGAAGTTTGTCAGGGGGTGCGGTCGGCAAAGAACAACATAAATAAACAAAACCATATTTATTTATTTTATGCCGACGTTTCGACCTGAGTTTCAGTTCTTCATCAGAGCTATAGAACAAAAGAGATAACAATAACATTTAGAGCAACATGCAATTGAAAAGAAATAGTATACAAACCAATTCAGAATTATACAAAATATTGAATTAAATCTTGATAAAAACTTGATAACTGATAATTGAATAGTACAAAATTTTAATTGATTGATATTTGTGGAATTGTATGGTAGTAGATTGAAAACAGTGACAGATGAAATATAATATCATGTAGGTAAGAAGATATGAATGATATAAGATATGCAAGTAGTGTCTAAAAAACTGAAAAAATAAATAAATAAGTTGAATCTACAAATTGAACATTATGACCGACAATGAAAAATAGTGAGTGGCTTATATCTGAATTACATTGTGAGTATTAACTTATATACCTATACTAAAAACATAAATATATATATATATACATATACAATAGTAAAAGGTAGAATATCCTACCTTCTACACCATAACATAAGTCTCCTTTCTTGTTCTCATATTTGTTACATTATTCTGTTCCCATTCTACATTCATATTCAACACACTGATTTCTTTGGCCCTACCTTCAGTATTGATGTCATTTCTTTTTTAAATCTTAAAATTGCAGGCTAATTGCTCTTGTCACATCTTTAAAATAGATTAATCATTAAAATAATGTCATAATAACTCAGAGCATTTTGTTTTTAAATAGATTTCTTACTTACATAGCTTTTTCTAAAAGATTTATATCTTAGATTTAAAACTTTTTTACAAAAGGACAGTCCTTATACAAGGAAGGAGAGTCCTTCACTTACATTTACAACTTAAAAACAGAACCTACCTTCAACAGGTTAGGACTCTGTTACCACCTTATCATATAACAATAATTGTATTTATCATTAATTTAAATTTTAATATAATTTAATTAACATTAATTTATAATTATTTTGCTTATAACACAACATTGTAATTAGCCAGCAATTTTAAGATTTAAAAAAGAAATGACATCAATATTGAAGGTAGGGCCAAAGAAATCAGTATGTAGTTGAAGGAAATAATGAAATTGTTATATAAAAATTTAAAAAAACTTTTAGGTTGTAGGTGGTATCCATGAGAATGGCCTGAGGGCCGAAACGTTGGAGAAATTTTAGAGAATAAAAGTTGAGAGGAAAAAAGGGTCAAAATTGTTTTAAATTAAGAATAAACTAAACCACTCTCAAACAAGCATATATAAAAAATAATTAATCTAATACCTAATTTATTTCAAATCCTCCTAAACACAGTGCACACCATTCATACCACATTACCAGGCAATTATAATTAATTTGGGTAATGTCATCCAATATCTGAACTAAGCAATATGGTATGATGCTTTCTAGCACAAGTAGATGTATGAATGGCTTATTTTTGGTCCATTTACAACCCATTCATTACGATGATACATCATACAAAAACGCGGTATCAGTCCAACTGACGGCAGATACAGAGAGATACAGATGGTGCATTAAAGAATTGCCTCGCTGTAGCATATAGACAAGGCAGATAGCTACTAGCACCGCTGTGTGTTAACATCACGTCGGGCTCTGACAGATGGGCTGCATGTGAAAGCGTTGTTGGTTTGTCTCCTGTTACATTCACTGCTTCTGTTTTTTTCATTTTTTTTTAATACTAGCTTAAAGCTTTTGTAAAGTGTATTGGAACATATAATATTTTACATCAAGCCACATCTAATGCAACAATATTATTTTAATTGTAATCCATTAAAATGGATTACAATTGTTCATAAAATTTCTTGTTAGTGAGTGAAACCAAATAAGAAGACAAGCTTACGCAAAGGGCAATTTTAATCTATCATTAGACTTCAGAAGGCACGTTGTGTTCAGAAACGTATATAAATTTAATGTTATCATTAAGGACAAATTTAAATAAAAGAGTGGTATCTGTTTACCTTGATATCACAATGAAATGAAATATTTAGTATCAGCGGCCGAAAGGTTTAGTAGGTTAAGTAACGGATCTGTTCAATAGGAATAAGTGGGGTATTATTAAAAGAGACTATGCGAAAATTAAGAATAACTCATATGTGATTAAATGAGTAAGAATAATGGCTAAATGAAAACGAATTAGATATAAACTTATCTAAACTAAGAGTTGTCGCTAAAACAAATAACAGTAATTAAATGTGCTGAATATAAATAATAAAATGGGTCATGGAAAAAAGAGAATAAGAAAAGAAAGGGAAAAGATGGTAAGAAAGAGAATAAAAGATAGGTAATATAAGAAACATTCAGTCTGGATCCAGGCAACCACACCGAGTAAAATAGAGCATATGGAAAAAAAAAACAAACGTGAATTACAAAATACATTAGAGAGATCCATTGGTGGAAAAGGGTATAGGCAATGTAGGAACTAAGGTACAAAGACAAGTAGTTTAATTTATAGTTGTCTTTATACTGTAGATGACAATATTTAATTTTATTTCTTCTTTTTTTTTAAATCGTATATATATACTTTCTGAAATATGCACCAACAATTTTTTTTATTGTCTTCATACCGTTTTTTGCACTGGATAAATCTAGGATTTCAATGGCTAAGAACTTACCCGGGTCAAAACCGAACATTTTAAAAAAACAGTGTGGAATGGGTTTGTGAACTTTTGGAGATCTTGGATAAGTAATAGACGAAAATTATATTTATATAGATCATCAGGTATATTTATTTTGTTAAGTTTACATTTAACTCTGGTAATAGACAGTTGACATCAACTTTGCCCAA
>NW_027110638.1:29415-46373 GCF_000696795.3 Halyomorpha halys | reverse complement strand
TTCATTTAACCATGTTCATTTTTCATTTATACAGTCCACTTTAACCAACCAGCAAACCAAAGATGAAGTGTGTCCGGCAATTTAAGTTGAGGGCATACTTCATACATAATTTAATTTGAACAGATTTAAATTCAATTTTTATGTTTGTAATTTTAATGTCAGAATAAAGTTAGTAGGACTAACAGCCCACTGTCTTACTAAGAACTGACTAACTAAATAAAACTATAGTTTAATGTTAAAATTGTAGATAATTATAATAATAATTATTTCAATGATAAATTATTACTAATCTAGTTATAAATACGCGGGCTTTATAAGGGCTCGTTGGCTAAAGGTGGCATCATTATGCCGCACGCTCAACATAACTGAAACTTGCCTCTTTTGTTTGTTCCCACAACTGTTGTTTGCGTTCCCTCCAATTTTCATCCTAACAGCTCGTCATTTATCCTTATAACGAACTCTTGTTTACTCCAATATTTAGTCTCTTGCACATTTTTTAAAAATGGAAATAGAATAGATGAATGTATTCCCATTCAAAATACTTTTAATCTAATAATTTGGATTATTTTTTAAAGGTGTATTTTTATTCAAAGATTAAAACCATACATTTCATCCATCGCTTGAATATATAAATAAACGTGATGGATAAGTAATTAATCCTTGTGTTTATGAGCTCATGTGCAGAGTTGATGTCTGTCACATAAGCTGAAATCACAAATGTGATATGATGTGATATTGTATCTCCTCAAAGCATCAGTGTTGGCAGTCAAAATAATTAAAATACTCATTTTATTAATTTATAAAGAGATAATAAAATTATTACAAGTATTGATGAAAAAAATATTGTTAATGTTTCTCGAAAGTTTTATCATACCATTTAGTTTCTGGCTTACATAATAATAAATTTATATCTTATAAAAACATTTTTTTTTAAATCTTATAATTGTAAAATAATTACCGAAATTAAATGCTTTATTTTACTTTTTTGTTATTAATAAAAAGTGTGATACTTTGAGGAGACAGAATTTCACATAATTTTTTATAAATCTGGAGAGGGATATCAGCTTTTTCTCTAATAGATCTTAATTTAATTAATATGAACTTATAACTTGTTGAAGAAGAAATATTTTCTGAATTTGGACTATCTTTAGCCCAGATAGAGACTTATTTAAAAAATGGTGTATCATTTAGGAATTAATGCAAAACAAAACTTTGCGTTATCTATCTGCTCGAAAGCCACACTTAAATGTTTTTTTTAACGAAGATATGTACTACTTGCACTAATGAAACTTTTTTTAGTCTACTGTACATCAAATGAAAATTACCTTGTTTAAATAGCTTTTTGGTCATTACTTACTATACAAAAAAAAAATTGACGCTTAAAAAAACTAAAACAATATGAAATATCAATTTTCTCTTCTTTTTTTTTTGTAATATCGGACCATTGCCTGTATAGTTTTTTTGTTACTTTTGATATGTTTTAGCCAAACCAGCCTTCTACACGCTTTAGTGTTTTACTCTTTTGCATTTTTTTCCATTCTTTCTATATATGTGGTTTTAGGCCCCCCACTATTGCCAACTACGATACTGCTGCCTTATAATTGTTAAAAAGAATACACAATATGTATAAAATACTTACATTTTTTATAGTACATATGTTCTATTTTTGCCAGCAGATTAAGTGAAATGATTAAAATAAGTATATCTGCGATATAAATATTATAAAGTGATATTGTATTAAGGCTCATATATACGAAGACAGTTTTCTTTCATGATAGTACTGTCAAAAAATCGCGACGTTGGGGCAGTGCAGCAGTTTCCTATGCACACATTGGCAACTATTAGTGCAACAGTACTTCAATAGGAGCTAATGATATAATCTAAATTGCCGTAAAGAAAAAATTACTTTTTGGTTTCAAATAAAATTGCTTACAGTCCAAAATCCTTCGTGAAATCCTTAACGCCATGAAATTCTCATACAAGACTAAAAAGAAAAGACGATTTTGACTATTACAACACTTACTAGACAAATGGTCTAAATTGCCAATTAATTACAAAAGACTGATCTACATGATTATTATAAGGACTATCTGGACATACGGAGTTGAGCTTTGGGCTCCACTAAACCATCAATTCCTCCAGAATCCAATCCTTACAGTCCAAAATCCTTAATGCTCCTTACTTTGTCGCAAATCAAATCATCCATCAGAACCTCAATGTCCCCTATGTTGCCGATTTGGCCAGAACCAGATACCAATCCTTCCATAATAAACTTCCCAACCACCCAAACCAACTCGTTTCTAACCTGGCTTCTCCTTCACTACCTAATAATCCTCCTAGGCGTCTGAAAAGAAGATGGTCTCGAGATCTTCTCCTTTAGAAGTGTTTTTGGAGTTATGGGAGTTACCCATCTATCAATGGGTAGATTCTCCACATGTTTGTTTTATGTCATAATATCACTTACAGCAAATTCACTTGATGTGTATATATGTATACAGTTGTAAATAACAATAAATAAATTATAAAAAAAAATTATCTAAAAAAAAAATAAATAAATGCACATATGTAAAGAATATTTTTAAATTCCCGAACTATAGGCAATCATCATGAAAATTATTTTGATTAAAAATTCAAGCTCCATTACCCTATAACTCAACTCACGTATTTTGTTGCACAACAGTATGAAATCATCGTCTTTGAAAAATTTGAATCTCAATGATGTGTTATTCTTAGCTGAAGCTTGGAAAGCCATCAAAAGCCATACCCAATTCATGGAATACATTGTTGGAGAAAGAGGACATCTACGAAGATGATAACAATTACAAAGAGGACATCTACGAAGATGATAACAATTACAAAGAGGACATCTATGAAGATGATAACAATTACAAAGAGGACATCTATGAAGATGATAACAATTACAAAGAGGACATCTATGAAGATGATAACAATTAAAAAGCCAGCTCAAAGATGAATTCGACCTTGATTAAAAGTATAAACCTCTGATTCATATTGGCAGTATGAAGTAGATTGTAGGAAGATAGTCCGGGTGGCTGTCAATAAAGCTATAAAAATAGAAAAAGAAAACTATTTATTGTTAACCTACGTTTCATCCTACTTTGCATTTCCTCAACCTATTCATTGTCATCTTTGTTTTAATCTGACAGCCCTGAAGAAGCCCTGCAAAGTGGGGCGATATGTTGATTAACAATAAATAGTTTTTTTTTTTTACTATTTTGATACCTTTATTGACCGCCACCAGGTCTAACTTCTTACAATATAAACTCTGATGCTTCAGTATATCCAGTATTCCATAACATCATACAGATGTTGATGAATGGGTTGAAGATCGTTGCGAGAATGAGCTCAGATTTAAAACTGATGAGGAAATCGTACAGTGTGTTAGTAGAGTGTTACAGTTTCTACTAATATAGAAATAGAAGGTGAAAGACAAGTTGACCAGCGACCATAAAGCATTAAGTAGAAGTATTTCATTTTAATAAGTATGAAGGATACAACAGAGACAAAAAATCTTATACTTATCTTATAGCGACTAGTTCGGATTATCGAGATTACGCTGTACTTGATGTGACAGTTGCTGCCATTGATGTAAGCTGTCAAAGTTTAAACGAGTTATTTATTTATCGAGTTGACTCACGGGTGGAACAATGTGATTAGTGCTCCCTGTGCTACAAAAACGACGAGCTAGTTACTCATTCTACGTAAAGGATCTATCTATTTATTAGTAAGAAATTGGAACGAGGATTCCATAGTTTATAGTAAACGATTTATTGTTGAGTATATAAAAAAAATTTATTAAATGCCTATTGAAAAATACAAATACAATAATACATTCTGTATTCGTTTTATACATAAATCTTGAGGCTATAATTTAGTTATCGCAATCAATGACCAAATAAATTGAACAGAAGCTGGGCTTTACTTGTTACTTGGCCTGTAATGCGAGGGAATAAATGATGGATAGGAAGGGGCGGGCCTTAACTATCTGTAATTTAAGGGATTGGTTTGTCACCCCCGCAAATCCATTTGATTGGTCATTTACTGATGGCCAATCAGATAACGACCTCTCATCATTGCGGTGCCTCTTGTCCGAGTCATCTCTTGCAATTAGGACTACAGCTGAACATCGGGAATAAAATAATGGGGGGGGAGGGTGTTTTGGACAGGTCCACCTCTGTTAGCTGAGCTCTGTAATGTGTTCCATGAGAATCTGCTTTAGGATATATTTGCAATCAAAAATAATTATAATCACAAGATATGGATTTTTAATGCGTGATATTTGCTGTTAATAATATTTAAGTTAAAATTATCAATACATTAATGTATATATTTTTTTAAAGTTTCAGATACGTGAATTTCTACCACCTACATACTTCCAAATTATCCGTTTTTATCTCTCCGACAGATTATTTCAAATAAATCACAACAGCACTTATTAATCTCAATTCCGTCAGTCTGCTGGTGTACCTCAGGGTAGTATCCTTGGTCCTATCATTTATACAGTTTTCACAGCTGACATCGCAACCCATCCTAACCCAGTCCTCACCACGTATGCCGATGAAACATGCCTATTGTTAATGAAAAATGATCCTTACATTGTATTCCAAACCCTCCAATCCCACATTACCACCCTTGAGGAATAGTGCCAAAATTGGAGGATTAAAATTTATTCCAATAAATCCCACCAAATCACATTTACCCTTTGTCGTAAACCTTCGTCTTGCCCTACAGTATCTTTTAATAATACCCCACTTATTCCTGTGGAACAGTTCCGTTACTTAGGACTAATTCTGGACAAACGACTGACATGGAATCCTCACACAAGACTAAAAAGACAGGAAACTGCTCGTCGATTTCGACTATTACAACATTTACTAGACAAACGGTCCAAACTTCCAATCCATTACAAAAGACTGATCTACACGACTATTATAAGGCTTATTTGGATATACGGAGTTGAGCTATGGGGCTCCACTAAACCATCTAATTCCTCTCGAATCCAATCCTTACAGCCCAAAATCCTTCGTAAAATCCTTAATGCTTCTTAATTTGTCACAAATCTAGTCATCCATCAGGACCTCAATGTCCTGTATGATGCCGATTTGGCCAGAACGAGATACCATTCCTCCCATGATAAACTTCCCAAATACCCAAATCCACTTGTTTCTAACCTGTCTCTTTCTGATTACCTAATAATCTTCCTAGGCGTCTGAAAAGAAGATAGCCTCGAGATCTTCTCCTATAGAAATGTTATTAACTTTCTTAATATTATTAGAGTGCTTCCAATAGGTGGGTTACCTATATGCCTGTTTCTTTCCATTATGATTTTTGATAAAATTTACTAGACGTATTTTTTTTTGTAAATGTCATCGAATAAGGAACAAAATTGAATAAATTTCATTTTAATATTTTTTTATTTTACATATTTACATACAAATAATTTTAATATTTAACTATGCATATATACATATGCTTCAATAATTTTTAAGCATTTACAAATCTAAAATAATTAAATAAAATAATAATCTAAAATAAACTATTCCAATACTTCAATCGAAAACTCGAATTCGATATTTCACACGATGGCAACACTTTTCTTTACTTTATGTTCCCTATATAGGTAAGTGGAAGAAATATTGTAAGAAATATTTTACTTTTTCTATGTAATCTTTCTACTGAACGACAATCGTATGACGATAGATTTATGTAAGAAAGTTGAAAAATGGCTTAAGAAGCAGTTTAAGTATAATGCAATTTGATTCCCAGACAGGTCTTCAAATGTATGTAATTATACTAAGTGTTCCTCAAGGAGAGCAGATGGGATTGAATGTAGAAGTTGGTATTTCACAGGTGTAGTGAGCTAAAAGATGTATGGGGCATTTAGAAGTTGGTTCCCAACAAGAAGGAGAGAGGCACAACTTCTTTGTACAATGTTAGCAACTACCTCTCGGGCTTTTAACATTTCCAAAGTCCAAATGGAATATTGAGGTTTTTATTTTATTTTCATTACTTTAGATATTTGTGTTAGAAACGAAATGAAATGAAAAACCAATATTTATTCTTGAACACTTAGAATAAGGAACACTGAGCACTAAGAATAACGATGTAGATGACTTGAGTAGCAATTATGTGTACATTATGCTAAGTCTAACACAATTGTAATAATTATATAAATGAAATAAAAACATAAGATGAAAAAAAAAAAGTTCACTTTTACACTAGATTGTATAAATAATATTTGTTTTTATTTAATGATATTTACATAAAAATACATCCAGTAAATTTGATGTAAAATCATAACGATATGATACAGAGATGTTGAGAAACTACCCATTAGTAACACTCTAATAATATTTCTATATCACAAGATTTCGTGGCCATTTTTTTTTCAGGTGCCACAGAGGATTGTCAGGAATAGAAGAGGGAGCAAGGTTAAAAAACTAGTGGGTTGGGGTGATTAGAGAGTTAATTATGAAAGGGTTGATATCTGGTTCGGGCTTTATCAGTTACAAGTTGAACATTTAGGTCATTATGGATGATTTTATTTGTGAATAAGTAAGGAACATTGAAGATTACGAAGGATTAGATTAGATTAGATTAGATTTTTATTCAGGGCGATCAACATCTAGGTTATTACACCCTTTTTACTTCATCTATCTTCTTGACTTTGACATTTGATGGTTGAATATAGACTATTTCCTTTTTTACACTGGTCGGTAGATTATATTTTAGTATAAAGTTGTGTTTCTTTCAGAAATTTTATTATTTTGTCTATGGATTCTTCTGAGTCTTTAAGGGCCAATTCTCTTGTTCGAGGAATTTTGTTATTTTCGAAAGTTTGACGAAATGATGGGCATTCTTCAATTATATGGGGACTGACAGGTTTGGCATATAGGCTGGTCTTCGTTTGTGATTAAGTGACGGTGAGTTAATTTGGAATGTCCTATTCTTACTCTTGCAACAACCACTTACGATTACGAAGGATTTTGGATTGTAAGGATTGGAGAGGAATTCGAAGGTTTAGTAGGTCCCCATAGCTCAACTCCGTATATCCAGATAGGCCTTATTACAGTCATGTAGAACAGTCTTTTGGAATGGATTAAATTTCAATTTCAAATTTGTTGATAATAACTGTCTGTTAATTGTGAAACTTGTTGATTGTAAATATTTTTATTTTAAAACTTGATAATGGGCAGAAGGACCCGAAACGTTCTTCGTATAATATGATGAATAAGGAAGTAAACAAATGTATAAATTTCTAAAAAGGAAAACAATAAAAAAAAAATTAAAGACCACATTTGTTATATATCCTATTAAAATTAATGTATTGGTAATTTATTCATTTATTTTTTTTAAATCTTAAATTTTTTAAAAAAATATATATATTAATGTATTTATAATTCTAACTTAAATATTATTAACAACAAATATCACGCATTAAAAATCCATATCTAGTGATTACAATTATTTTATTCAATGATTTAGCCCGAACTAACTAAATCAGTTACATATGGAACATAAAGGTCTTTATGGATGATTTTATTTGTGACAAAGTAAAAGAGGCATTATTGATGTTAATAGCGTTAAGAATAACAGGGGCGGGCTTTACAATAGGACGTGAGTAAGGGAATTCCAAAAAAATTTTTAAGCCTCTATTTGAAATTATAGTTTATTAGTGAACATATGCTGTGTATTCAGGTTTTGTTTGAAACTATAAAACTAGGTTTCATTTAAAAACATGAATGTCGTAGATGAGATATAAAAAAAGTGATATTAGATTGTGATGGGGCACGCCCATGATTTGACTTAATGTACTTAAAACTACGAATAAATCTATGTGTATTTAGAATGTCTACAAGTTACTATAATTCTGCCTGTTTACAAATCGGTTGGTTCGGATCCTGTGACTAACAGGTGGATAGGTAAACAGACTGAAGGAGGAGGTCGATTTTATAGGAAGGTTTTTGGTTTTGAACTATTGGAAAAGAGCACGCCAAAGATATTGGATATTTCAACAGTGAGAGATATGAGAACGTCTAGGGATGGAGGTACTCATTAATATTTTGAGTCTCATATCATGTTCGCAAGGTCATATCACTTAGCACCCATAGTCGAAGTGGGGAAGAACAATGAAGGATGGAGGATAATAGAAGCTGAAGGTATTTCAGGGAAACGAATCACGGAATATTAGGAACTGTTCAAAAATAAATGTTTTTTTGAATTATGAGAACTGTTCATAGCTGAGGCGTCACCTTAGTAACCTCGTAACTGTATTCCTATGTAAGTTTTTTTTTTTTTTTTTTACTTCTCTCCGTTAATTTTTGACATAAGGAGCTATATATAAAGGTAAGAAATCTATTCTAATTATAGGGGGAGGCCATGTTTTCATTTCATGTGGCCGCTGCTGTTGAAAGTTGACTATTTGAAAATTGACTAAAATCCCTCAGCTACAAACGGCTCAATTTATGTGGGTTGAAATTTATTTCTTAGCAGCCTACGGAATGGAAACATGAACCTCCCATTCTAGTAAGAATATGTTGGTTCATAAAAACTATAAGAAGTTTTTTCGTATTATTTCGAAAGTATGGCTATTCCCAAGATCGATCGAAGGGTAGCTTCTAACTGTTTTATAATGTTTTGAAACTGAATAGGTTTTTTGTTTCGATACAGTAAAAATAGAATCGAGAGTGGTTTTTAACCGATGAAAATGTTCTTAGTTTTAGCTCAATTTAGATTTAACTTTCTCATGCAAGACTGAAAAGACCATTTACTAGACAAACGGTCCAAACTGTCAATCCATTTCTGGACATACGGAATTGAGCTATGGGGCTCCACTAATCCATCTAATTCCTATCGAATCCAATCCTTACAATCCAAAATCCTTCGTAAAATCCTAAAATGCTCCTTACTTTGTCACAAATGAAATCATCCAACAGGACCTCAACCTATGTTGCCGATTTGGCCAGAACCAGATACCAATCCTTCCATAATAAACTTCCCAACCACCCAAACCAACTCGTTTCTAACCTGGCTTCTCCTTCACTACCTAATAATCCTCCTAGGCGTCCGAAAAGAAGATGGCCTCGAGATCTTCTCCTTTAGAAATGTTTTTGGATTCTATCAATGGTTAGATTCTCCACATGTTTGTATCATGTCATAATATCACTTACAGCTAATTTACTTGATGTGTATATTTGTATACACTTGTAAATAACAATAAATAATTTATTAAAAAAAAAAATCTAACTTATTTTGTGAAGCCTAGCGGTGAGTACAATCGTTCTTCCTTGTGTTTACTAGATTAGGAACTATTTATGAGATTGAAAGAATAAATTAAAGCTTAAATATATTATTTTTTTAAAACGCCGAAACCGAAATGGTTTTCGATGTGATTTTACCGAAAGGCCTCCCGATGCAACGCTCGTTGTACATTACCTGGGGTATTGCAGAGCAAACTGTCAGATCCCCTCACACCAGACCGGGTCACGTACAACAGAAGTCCTCAGTTTTAGCCAAATGAAGAAATAAATTAATATTTTCCAATTCTAAGCCTTATAAATAAATAACGTTGAAGTCTGCTTCACGTGCTCAATGTACATTTTGTGAATGTAGGTTTTTTTTGTTTGGTTTTTTCAAAGCCTTTATATTTGACAATATTAACTAGAATTTACAGGCAAACAGTTTGAAAACTAAGCATTATTTGTAAAGATATTATTACAGCCTGAAGTTCAATTATAATGAATTCAAGATGGTACCAGGATACTTCAATCATTTGCAATTTACAATCAACAATATTAACTTAATTCTACCTGGGTGCGGGGTGGCACGGTAGTAAGGTTTAGCTCCAACCCTGGGTTGAATCTGGCTATGGCATATAAATTATTTATTCTATTACACTGTAGCTATGAATCAATCCTGTGGTTTTTGAAGCCCTCTTGGTCCACCAGCCTCATAAAGTGTGTATCCTTAGTTGGGAAAATATCTAGTGTTTGAGGATGTTCTTAAAATAATCAACTCCTCATTTAACTTTTGTTCTAAAAACAGTACTTAAAACTACTTTCAAAGTACTGTAATATATTTTACATAAAATATTTACAGTTTCTAATATCAATTTGAATGTTTAGTGAGGGTTGTTTTCGCTTCTTATGTCTTAGGTTAGGTTATAATGTTTCTGGGTGATCAACTATGAAAACTAAAGTCACAGGCTTGCCTCTCCCTGTCTTTTATCGTCCTCACTCATAATCTAAGTGAGATTCAAAGAACCTAATTTACTTGTCAAGCATTGATTTGGTGCATTTTAACCTTACAAAAGTAATTATCAATATTTTCCTTGTAGGGTGATGGTGTTCAAGAAAGGTACAAAAATAGAATAAATATACTTATTGGTATCTGACGTCCCCTCCCCCCACTTAGTAGGATTTCAGAAAGGGCTAAATCCTGGAAGAAGTGAAGGCTTCTCTTTACTTTTCCAGGATTTAGTCCTGCAAAGTCGCGGAGGGAGAGCGTTGGTTACTAATAATATTTTTTTTTATTATTATATTACTTTCCTTGACCACCACTCGGAGCATGTTTCTATAACCTTCTGGTAAAGATGCTCTGTTCCTACAAACGCTTCTGACTGTCTGCAACTGTTCGAAGCATGCCTGGTACGGGGTTTTGCCTCTCAAAACCTGTTCTGCGGACAGTTCCTAATTGTCAGAAGCGGTTGTTGGAACACACCTAAAACTATCCCATTTCCTAGTGATTTCATTTTATTTTTACACCAGATCGGCCTGGTGGACCTTACATGGTTGATATAACTTATATTATATATATTTTTTAACAGTTGATTATGAGGGGATATAGCAACAAATGACACCCCTAACTATATAAAATGTTCTTATTAAACGAAAAAAAAAAAATAAATAGATAAGAATAATGCTTCTTAATAAAAGAGGAAAGTAAAATTAATAACAAAAAATAATGATATTGGTACACTTAAATAAAACAAACAATTGTCTTCTAATAGTAAAAAGCAACAAGTTAATTTGAAAAAGGGAAGAGAAAAATAATAATAATAATAATAATAATGAATAAATATAATGAATAATACAAATAAGTAAATAGAGGTAGTGTGACTATGAATTAATTTTATATTTATTAAAAATTTATAAAAGAATGTCCCGCAGCAGTCTGTACTTCAGTCTTCGAATCGAGGTTGGGTTTACAAGGTTATAGGTCACTGCTCCTTTAACTGGGAGTGGAACTTCATGAACCGTTTTTTGATATAATCCTCTTTTGACTCCATTTGTAATTCGAGATGCAATTGGCTATTTCTTATGAACCAAGGAGCATTAACTGCGATTCTTACATTTCATAGTGCTAATCATTTATCCATAAACGTTACAAATACAATAATAAATTATTTATTGCATCTGAACAATAAAAAAAAATATGTTTGTAAAAAAATTGATATATGTGATTGCTTTGAATAATTGTTTTTATTTTATTTGTTTGTTATATAAAGACCTTAATGTAACCGATTTAGCACGAACCAGATATCACTGCTACCATTATACACTCCCTTACCACTCAAACCCCCTAGTTTCTAACCTTGCATCCTCTTCCATTCCTGACAATCCTCCAAAGCGTCTGAAAAGAAGATGGCAGCTAATGTAAAATGTTATTACAGTGCTACCAATGGGTAGTTTCTCTACACGGCTGTAACACTCCAATTTAACTTAGATCAGATTTACTAAATGTATTATAATGTACAGTTGTATATAGTAATAAATAAATAATTAAAAACAAAATTGTTTGTTATTGACATATTTATTTCATCTCTTGATCAATTTCCCTTCCTTCTTATCAGGTTGGACCCATGTGGGGAAAATGTTTGCACAGTCTTGAAGTTTCTTATACAACGCGATCTGAGACACATAGGACTAGTTTTAGGACATGACTATTGTTAGGTTAAGATCATTAGATATAATATGATGAAAATGTGATTAAGAAACAAAAATTACTTTAGTAACTTGTACATGAGATATGATTTATAAATAATACTAAGACTACTAGTGCTATCGACCGACTGAGTACAATTGACAGGGAAAGGATATTTCATTTAGTATATATTGGAGGCAAAGATCTAGGAAATTGGGTTTATATGGCATGCTGTGATCTATCAATAGTATCACGTCATAGTATCGAAAGTAAAATTGTTTGGTTGCTGAAGTCTGTCGAATTTGTCTCAAACCACAACAACCTCTGTTTAATATTTGGTTATTGGGAAATCAAAGTAGGATAGTTTGGCAGCTGAGGTTTGAAGAACCGGCCGAAATGTTAATAATATTGAGAAATAGTGTTGATGACTGAGCCGCAGCCATTGGTTTCAAGCCGTCTATATTCTAAAAAGATAAAATATAATCTCTCAAATATAATAAGTAAATGCTTTGTTCACTATTGTAATTACTTGACATAATCCTAACATATCTGATTTGAACAAACAGGTTTTCCTTCCTAAAATTATTAGAATATAGTCACATATTGCTATGTATCAGTTTTTTGACAATCCTGGGTATTGTTAAGGTGTTTCGTCACCTCCCCCTATACGTGGTCAGGGTATCCTTCAGCGAAGCAATTAGAGCGTCCCCGGATATGAAAACATCTGTATTAAGTTTGTCACATTACCAGAGGCCCCTGAGAAAATTAGATTGGCTAACCTTTAAGTGTTCTAACAAAAATGACAGGTTTGACTAGGAATTGCAATCAAATTAAGCAGCTACAGGCCCTTCCTGGACATGTCAAATTTTTTTACACATTCTCGACCCTGAGGAGGGGGACGCCCAATCAGAAAGGAGATTTAAAAATAAGGTAACGCCCCAAAAGGGAAGTGGGAGAAAAATACAGAGGAAATCGAGAAGAGTCAGACGGACACACTCAAAAGGAAGGCTTAGACGGAGGAGGACCACAGTCAGGAGGCAGACTTAGAGGATGCACTTCGACCAGACGAAGTCGTGAGAAGGGCCACGAGACCTGGACATCCCTTATGAACGAGTCGACATCTACGGCACTACACCCCACGGCATCAGCAGTTATAAGTATAAATTAACTAATAAGTAATCACGTAATAATCTATATTTTATGGCAACCTTAATCTGAATCCTTTGAATCATAATAACAAATTGTAAATAAATACTTAGTTTCTTTATGTAGTTTATATACTATTATATATCCTATATAATTAATGGTAACAATAGTTGGAAAGGAATCCAATTATAATAATAGTTTTTAGGACTCAATTTATAATCAATTAATTAACTTATTTTTGTATAATAGCCTTCAACGATTATCCTGGCATCCCAAGTAAATTTCTATAGATACATAGCAATATATATCATATTTTTTTGTTTGACACATATTGACAAAGCCTGATTCTATATTTCCATGGTGAAATACTATCGAAAGGGCAACGATACCATTTGACTACTCGAGCTAGCTATAGCAGGAGTGTGGAGCACTCAAATGACTTTTGTCAACGGTTATCGCTTATGGAAAACCTGCCACCATAACTGGCCATTCGGCTCTACATAACTCAGAGCCGAGTATGCACTCTGGGATCAAGTGGTCAATTCGGCTGATAGCCGTCGCTATCCAGTGCAGCAGTGCTAGGCGAGGACTGCATCGCTGCCCGATTAAGTGCACTCCATGTCAAGCCTTCCTAAATTATAATATCATTTCACTAAACTATGTTTTAAATATTACCAGTTTTTTTTTGTTTTGTATTTACGCAAAATGTAAAATTAACCCTCATATATGTACACAATGCGAGGTATCTTTTGATTTCTCTCTCAATCTTAATATCCAGGTGATCGAATCTTTAACAGTAGAATGGCGATTGGAGGGATGGTATTGGAAGTGCCGCCCATACCATCCTTACAGTTATGTAGTTTTTTTTTCTTTATCTTTATATATATCGTAAACCTCTGACCTGTCCTACAGTATCCTTTCTAAATACATCCACTAATGCCTGTTGAACAGATTCGATACTTAGGACTCCATCTTGACAAGAGACTTACTTGGAATCCACACACAAGTCTGAAACTACAAGAAACTGCTCGTAGATTCCGATTGCTACAACACTTACTTGACAAACGCTCTAAACTTCCCATTCACTACAAAAAATTAGTATACACTACGATAATAAGACCAATTTGGACATATAGAATTGAGCTCTGGGGCTCCACCAAACCATCAAATTCTTCCCGCATCCAATCGTTACAATCCAAAATCCTACATAAAATCCTTGATGCTCCTTATTACGTCACAAATAAACTCATTCACAAAGACCTTAACATCCCATTCGTTGCAGATTTGACCCAAACCATCCTAACCCATTAATTCTTAATATTTCATCCTTAATAATCTCTGATAATCCTCCGAGGCGTCTGAAAAGAAGATACGGGACCTTCTAATTTAAATTAATGTTTAAATTACCTCCACTGGGTGGTTCCTTCCCAAGATTTTCAAGTGTATATGAAACATACTACATATTTACCTATTGTATTATTTTTTACAGTTGTAAATTATATTAAATAAATAATTAAAAAAACAAAATCTTTATATATTGTACGAATGAATACTTGAAAGCAGATACTTGACACCTTTAATTTGTGTCAGACTGTAATTCGCTTTAATAAAATAAAAACTTTTGGTTAACGTAAGCGAAAAAAAAATTCCATTATAATATTTTTAAAAAAGTAAAGGAAAAAAAATTCTCAGAGAACATCAATTACACAGTTAATTTAAAAACAGATACTAGGAATTTAAACGAACATTATGCAGAGATTTTAGGTAAAATAAATTTATAAAAATATTTGAGAAATTTATTACTATTTACAATTAATTTTAATAAGTATTTTGAGAATTAGAATAAATACCAATTGAGACAAAAATGGAATTTAAATTAAATTTAAAACATGGCTGACCTGAGTGAGTGTAAGATTATAAATAGTTTGTTTATATGGTAGTGATATTGGGGATAATCTGAAATATTAGAAGTTTTAAATATTAAATAAAATTATCACACTTCATTTGAAAAGATTATTAATAACTAACTGTATTTCTTAAAGTTATTTGACCAGATTAAAGTGGTCTAATTAAACATCGGAAAAAATCTAAAAGAACTATCTCTTAAAATAACAAATTTATATTATTTATAGAGGCAAAGTAAACTCTGCCTAGACCTATCGCTGACATTTGATAATATAAATATTCTACTGCAACCAGGATCTACCTAGGAATTGACATGATAATTGCATTATACACCAAGTAAAACCAGTATATAAATATATTATATTACAAGAAAATAAATTTTCCTGAAGTTTTAGAAATCTGAATAATATGAGAAAACCAATACAATGAACTTTTTTTTCATGAAAATGTTACAGAATCCATTTTATTAACTTAAAAGACAAAATTGTAATAGGTCTACAAATCATTTTGAAAGCTGTATAATATTTATTACGCGAAACCGGATCAGAAACTTCAGGAGGCAGTGAGATGAAAAGCCCCAGGAAAAAGTTGGAAAATGATTTTAATCTCATTACATTTTTCACTCCCAGAGAGGGCTGTGCGAGCAGCAGAGATATAAAACCCACCCCTTTTCATAAAATACCCTTCCAGTCAAGGGATTTGGCAAGCCGGCGGAGATTCGAGGCCCGGCTAAACGCTAGGAAATTACTGAGCAGTGTCAAAGAAAAAAAAAAGAAAGAAACCCTTAGGGCAGAGAAAGAACACGAGAGGAAATGAGCCCCAAAAAAGGAAAGAAGCTCAGCAGATTCTATAGCTTACTAATGGATAAACAAACCATCGATGACTTCTGTTTACACTAATGTATCTTGGTTGTACTAGTACAAGAGCTGGAGAGGAAAAAATCGAGTTATTTTACCCCAATTCTTGAATAATCTTATGAAAACTACATATAGATTATATTATATAATCAAAATTGATGACTATAATTTTTGGTATAAAAAAATGTGGAATGTTTCAAAAAGTTAATTTTTCATTTGGTTCTATATATCTTCAAAATTAACTAAAACACGCAAAAATTAATAGAATATCATTCAAACAGTGGATTTACTAAAATCTAAGCCCTAATAAAATAATATTCAATATTTCTGGAGATTTTTCTCTAAATAAGAAAAAATAAATTTTTTGAGAGTGTAATGGCAAAATGTGGAAACTACTATCACGTACGAAGGTCATTCAGATCTCTATTAGTGCTGATTTAAGGAGTAATAACAAGATTAAAAGAACCAAATTCCATCGAAGACACAAAAAATAAATTCTCAAAATATTTATTTCTCATTGTTCATTAAAAAAAAAACTTTATATTGGTTTATGAAATACTATATCTCAGGAAAAATTAGACATACAGATGCCAATTACCATCCAAATTAAAAAAGTTAAATGCACTATAATGTAGTTGATAACGTATATATTCCTTGCATTCATCAAAAGAATAAATTCACAAAATATTGATTTCTCTGTTATTTTGAAGGAAAAAAAACTGTATTTCGAGAAATTTTGAACGTAAAACGCCTAATTAGATTTCATAGCTTAGAAAATGTACTCTGATTTAAATAATGCACACTAAAGGTTTTAAACATTGTAGATTGTTCAGTTAAACTAATTATATGAATTATATTAGTTAAACTTAAGTATATGAAGCTTTGAAGGAAAAATAAGCAATCAATTAAAATTCATCTTTAATAAAATAAAATTGAGGAGCCTGCACTTTAATCACTCCTATATTAATTTTTAATGAAAAGTGTATTTTTATTTATTTATAACTGACCATTACAATACATTAAGTAAATTTGATCACAGAAATCAAGGTGAAAACTGAAACTTTTTCCAACAGAAAATAAAGAGCTATATATATATATATATATATA